>NC_084800.1:76506259-76809289 GCF_963169125.1 Humulus lupulus
CATGATACTGCTTAATAGAACTTGAAGTCCTTGGACTTAGCTTGATTGTTTTTGTTCAGTTTCGGTTTGATTGCATTTTTCATAGCTCTTTGCTTGATTTTTGTATAGTCTATGTACTTAAAGTCCTTGTCGAGTGTGAAGCATTAACTATAGAATATAACTGCAAAAATGTTAAAAAATAAAATCTTATTAGTCCTATAAAAAATTAAATCCTGACTTCTTTATTGGGAATAAGAATTTTAACCAATGATAGAAGGGTAAATGCTATTTTGGATTTTGTGCTTTGTACATGATACTGGTCGAATCCTGTGTTTTGTTAAATGACAATTTGGACCATGCGTTTTGCAAAATTGAACAAAATAATACCATGGACCAGATTTTGGTCATTTTTTTAAAATATGACCAAAATACCGTCATATTTTATTAATTAATGAATTAAATAAATAATGAAAATTTGATTTTAAAATAAAATATAAATTAAATTGTTTTTAAGTAAAAATAATTAAAAAAAAACTATTTTAAACAAGAAAATATTAACATAAATAGTTTTCTAAAAATTAACAAAAATAATCAGTTCAAATTTAAAATTAAAAAGAACATAAATCAGGGCAAAATCAATCGAAATTAAATCAAAATTCTGTTGTTGAGTTTATTTTTCTTGGAGACCCAAATTTGCAAACAAAAAAGTTCAAATCCAAAACTTTAAATCACAATCTCAACTTTTTACAAAAATCATCAGCAAACAAAAATACGTATAGTATATACGAAAATTCAATATCAAACCTGAGATATGTTCAAAAATCCAAAAAACTTGAGGGTATTTTGGTTATATTTAAAAAAAAAATTGATCAAAGTTTGATTCAGAGTACTATTTTGTTTTATTTTGTAAAACGCAGAGTTCAAATTATCATTTAACAAAGTACAGGGTCTGATCAGTAATTTTTTCAAAATACATAGTAAAAAATAGTATTTACTATTTACCCATAATAGATTGATAATATAATTCAATAAGAAGTAAAAGAGATAAGAAGTTGATAGAGAGAGAAATAGAAAATAAGAAAGATAAATTATATACACTTACAAAATCAAATAACAATAATGAAATAAAATCATTCTTTGATTCACGGTCTAGTTTTAAGAATATATATAATTAATTAAGTGTTAAAAATTATATGATGTGAAACTTTAAATAACTTAGTCAAAATATAGTTATAAACTTCTAGTACCGTTATATGCATACAAATATTATGTTGAGACTCTATTTTTATCACCTTAAATTATTTAAAATTTATTGAAAACGTGTAGAAAATTTATTATAACTACAATGAATACTATAATGTTAAAGAATCATAGCTTATCCACCTATATAAAATTATAAGATACACAGTGAATAAAATATACACTACTATATATAAAGTGGACTATATTTATTTATAATGCATTTTGTTTTCATTTCACACGAATTTGAAAACAAAAAGTAGTAGTTAGATGTGAGTAATTATTCAAGAAACACCACATTTTTCCTTGTTCCCTTCTTCTATTCAGAATTCTGTCACCTCTCAAAAGGTGTATGACTGTATACACCTTTATTGTTCTGTTCTCTTCCACTTCTTTCACCCCTTTGCCAAATGCCTCAATTTCCTTCATTAATTAACAATGAATTTCAACAATAAGTCTATATAATTTAATATATTCATCACTAACTAAATTTGGAACATGTGAATACGGTGCACCTCAAAATGCTTGATGGGAAGGATTGAAATATTAATAAGAAAATGATACAATTTTTAAATTTTGATTTGGAGAAGGAGTTCACCTTTTTTTTAATTATTAATTAATACCAACAAATGTTACAATAGTAACCGTTAATTTAATGTACAGAAATTAACTAAAGAATATGGTCGTCGTATGAGCATAAATAATATTAAGAATTTAAATATAAAAAAAATATACTTTACAACCTGTTATCCCCATTTCCTGGAGGGGCTTTGGGCCTTCGCCCTGGCCCACGGTCAGGGGGCCGACTCGGCATTTGGGCCTGGCCTAGGAACTCCAGATCGGGCCCGTTTGGAAGGGTCCGGGACGTCCCTCCGGGTTCATCTTCAGCTTGGACTGTCCCGGCGATATCCGGAGCGCCCGGAACGTCGCGGCCTACGCATCCATGTCCCGGAGCCTGGAATGGTCCGGGCCCGAGGTGAATGTAGCGGGCCAAAGGTAAACGGACCTAGATCGCCTCCTCCCCAGTTGAAGGGCCAGGCGCCCAGGACCCTGAAACCGCCTCAGTTCGCGTGGGCATTGTCCCCCCACTTTTCGCCTGCAGAAAAGGCCGCATTGGAATTGTCCACTGATGTGTCAGGACTGCGCAGCCAAGTATCCTGACCGGTCTTGTCTCCTGAATCAGCCTCGTGACTCGAAGTGATCAGAGCCAAAGTGCCGTTTTGTCGGGCGAAGGCTTGTGTCTCAGGTCAACTAATTGGGCCTTAGCTGATTTGAATTTTGTGCATTGTATATCTTTTTGTATTGGGCCTCCACTAGAAAGGCCCCTGTAGACATTCCTCTGATGGGCCTGGGTCGGATCCGGCCCAGACCCGATGTTCCCCTCAGCTTATAAATATAAGCTGTAGAACAACATAAAAAGGGAGAGAGAAAGAAAAAAGGAGGCAGAAACTCTGTTCAGATATAGTTAGAAAACTCCATTGTAAAAGCTTCTTCTAGCTCTAATACATGGACTCGTGGACTAAGGCTAGTTAACGCCTCAACCACGTAAAAACTTCGTGTCGATCTTCCATTTTCATTATCATTACTAATACATATCAGTCATTAATATAGTTGCCAAAAATCTCGGTTAACACAACCTGGTCCTGGTGTATAATAAAATTAAAAATTACAAAAATATGGTTAAAAAATTTAATTGTACAATTACAAAGAAAAGAAAAAAAGTGAGTAATGAAGAAGAGTGGAAGCAAAAGGTACCCAGTTAACATGTATTGCAACATGTTGGCTTCCAGATATTATGAATTAAAATTATGAGATCATTAAGAAGTAATTATAGTGAAATAGTATGATCATATGCTAGTGTAACTTTCTAATAGTTTTATTATTATTATTTTTAAATCTTAACTTTAATAGAAAAAAATAACGACATTCATTAAACCAAAAAAAAAATCAAAGATATATATATTTAGTGTTGCAAATGTATGTACAAATATGCATTTTTTTTTCTTTTTTTTCAATTGTAATGTCAATATGGTGCTAACGTTTTAAAAATAAAAAAAATTATTGTCATTAATTTTGAATATTGAGTTGTCATAATTATTAAATATTTTTTAAAAATTTATTGAATCGGTCACAATCATTAAATAAAATCTAATAGCAATATTTATATTGCCATCCATAAATAAATATTTATATAAATTATGGAGTATTAACTCATATATATGAGAAAACATATAATTAGTTGAAAAATCATTATGTAATGCTTTGGTGCTTATTTTGTGCCCACATATCATTACTCTCTCTATATATACATATATTTGTAGAGTTTAGCTTCAATCCTCTTTTATTTGATACTTCACTGAAATATTCCTTGGAGAAAAAGGGAATAAATTAAAACAATATTAAGTTTGATATTCTCATGTTCTAGAGTTCATATCATATAATTAAATTTCTTCTTTACAAAGTTTTTCTAATCAATATAGTATATATACATAGTTAATTAAGTAATCTTTAGTTCAAAGCTTTCATCAACTAATTAACTTGATTGTTTACCGTTGCAAATTGATGAAGCTTTTTGCAAGCTACTCGATCATACATATCTATATAGTGGCAAGAGAATATATGTATCTTAAATTACTATAATAAAAGTTCATTATAGATTAGACACAGTACTAAAGAAAAAGATATGTGAATAACAAGAGAATATAATATATAACCAAACATAAAATTCCAAAAACAAAAACAAATTGTGAGAATAATTCAAAAACCTTAAAAGCAAAGGAAAAAAGTGGCAAGAAATAAAGTAATTAGTCGCCTTAAAGTCATACAGAATGACATAGTCGTTAATAGACTAGTGACAGAAATATAACAAGTGATTTGATTAATTGATCCATAATAAGTAGGCCATGGCTATCTCATTAAATCTCTCTATGTTCCCTTTTCACCAGTTAATGCCAAAGGAAAATAGAGCAAAGACAACCAAATTGGCCGAAAAGTTTAAAAAAAAAAACATATATCATATCAACAGATCAGCTTAATTATACATGTATTACCTTTTCATTTACAAATATTTTCCAATTTATTTCCATCAAATTATTTGCAGCATAAGTTAGCAATGAATTTGTTGTTTTTTTTAATGCCCTTTTGGGATCACTTAACTTTGTACTTGATGAGTTTATGTGGTCACAAGACTACACTCAAAAAGCAAATATTTATACATTAAGTTTATATATACAATCACAAGAAATGGACTTGTGATGGTGAACAAAGTAAGAAGAACAATCATAATAATATTTGAAAACAACTAATCATATGTATATTGGAAGAACTTTTTCTTTTTGTAATTGGTTAAATAAATATAGGGTAGAATTTGATTTGAGAAAATGGTGGTGTGGAGTCCTTTAAAGTGTTTGATGGTGTTGTCCAATCAAGTATATATATTCTCCTATTGTTATAGCACTACATAGTGAGGCCTTAAAAAGATATTTAGTCCAATATATCTTTGGTGAAATGATGTTTTAATTAATTTAACTTATTATTTTGTTAATGGGCCAAACCTAATCTTCAAAAGTTTGGTTGGTGTATTGAAATTTGATAGGGAAAGAGCTTCAATCCTCATTACCAGGATGACCAAAAGAAGCAAAGCACTAGTCAATAGTCATCAACTCTATTGGACTTTCTGACCAACTTATGTGAATCAGTTTTCTCTTCTATGTCATTCGAGTTTGAAGAAAAAAGTAGTTGAGTTTATGAATTTTTAAACCCAAAAAAGTTTATTTTGGAACTCTTTTTATTATTAACACTACACGTTTATTGTATATTTAATATATGATCATAGCCAATAAAAAGAAAGCAATGGATAAGAAAAAGTATTAATAAATTAATAAACAGGGAAATGAATGAATAAGATTTTGGGATTGGGATGTTTTGTGTGTTGATCTTTATAAGTTAGAGATATTTTCATAAATATAGTTTTTTTTAGTGTTTTTTTTATTTTTTTACACTCCCTGGCTTTAAGTTTTTAAAAATGATTTTCAAAATTTTATATTTACAAAAATACGTGTCAAAAAAGCAATTAAAACAATTGTAAAACAACTAGATATCAACCCATTACATATTAATAATTTAAAAAACAGCTAAAAAATAACAATTAGACAACAAATAAAAGTCAACACATTACACACTGACACATTTGTTTTTTAAATTCAAAATATATCTGAAAACAACAATTAGGCATCAACACAACAACTATACATAAACTTAAACAACTAAAAACACAACATGAAAACAACTTTACATAAACCTAAACAACTAAAATAACAACACAAAAGACGAAAAAATGCAAAACCGTCAAAATATAAAAATTTCTTTAAAATCATAAAATTGAAAAAGACAATAAAACTTGTCAGACCATAAAAATATAATTTTTTTAACGAAATTAAATTTATTATATAAATTTCCCTATAATTTATTTCTTTAGCGTAAGCCTAAGTAGAATAAAATTAGTACTTACAATGAGATGTGATTTCCTCCTAACTTATGAAATTTTATAAGAATGTTTTAATTAATATGATCGAACTTATAGTTCCATCATACTTATTTCCAATCTTTATTAATTTTTTTTGTATCATTTTATCCTTCTCTAATGAAATAAATAAATACAAATTTTATACAAACATAAGTTAAATATAATATTAATATGCTTTTTTGGCAAAATTGCCTACATTTACATAACAAAGAGATTTCATTATGTGATACCGACATATATAAATTACAAAGGGAAATTTGATTAATCATACTTACATTAGCTTAATAATTAAAATTTGAACCAAAGTTAACCACCATATGATATCAATGCTCATCTTTCATTTAATACCAAAAATACCCCTCTCATAACACCTTTCCTCTCTATTCTCCCTCTTCCTCTCTACCTCTCTTCACCATACCTCTCTTCACCATACATTCTCTCTCACTCTCTCTTCACCATACGTTTTACACACAAGATTTTTATACTAAAATCTTGCAAGAAAGATACACATTCGGACATTGTGGATTGTTTGAGGAGAAACACCAAGCTTTGTGTTATTTTTGCTCATAGTGAAGATATTAAATGGGTAAGTGATTTTCTTTGATTCTTGTTGTTGTTGGTTGCTTTTATGATTCATAATGCTGTTTATATGTTGGATCTGTAGTTTGTTGGTATTTTTTGCTGTTTTTTTGGGTGAAAATCGTGTTATGTGAAAATCTGCGTTTTCTTGGGTTCCCTGAGTTTTTTTCTAAATGCCCGATAGTGTCCGATAGAGACCCGATACAGGCACGATAGTTGTTGAGTTTCAAGGTTAGGGATGAAGGTCCGATGGCAACCCGATGGTTGCCCGATAGTTTGGTTACCCGATGGTTATAAGGGTACGATGGCTACCCGATGGTTGCCCCGATTATTATTTTAAATCTACACACCCTTTTAAGTACGATAATGAATCGATAGTAGTCCGATATATGCCCGATAGTTATTATTAAGTTACTGCTGACCTAATAGTACGATGGTACTCGATGTTACCCGATACTTGCCCGATATTAGTGTTTTAAGTGATCAAAAAACATAAATAAAACTTTGCCCGATACCGCCCGATATGGCCCGATACTGGTACGATGCCAAAACATTTGAACTAAATTTCGACATTTTGTTGCCATTTACTGATTTTTTTTCTTTGTACATGATAGGGTCAACTTTGTTCGCGTACTTAATGTATAATGGTGTTTGGGAGCGTGAAGGTAGAGATTGGGTTTTTAATGGAGCCGAAAATTTAACGTTCGAGTTGGAGAAGGACATAACTTACTCACAACTTGTTGAACTTCTGTACTCAGAGCTGGAGGTTGACAAAGTGCAGTATGACCTGAAATTAGAAGTGAATTATAAGTACATGAAAGGGTTAATGTATCGGCCTGAACTTATAAGGAATGACAAGGGTGTAAGCTTATATTTGTCAATGCTTTTGAAGAAGCCAGATGAATTTGTTCCCCTTTTTGTGACTTTGGTGGAGAAGAATATCATTGTTGATCGTAATCCTCCACCAAGTACTGTTAAGGATACTCGTAGTGAGGTTGGGACTTATGTTCCAGAAACAAATCCGGAGGTGCTGGTAGCCACTGCTATACCTGAATCAAACCCTTTCATACCAACAGTTGACCATGTAGCACAGATGCCATTTCATGATGATTTTCCTGATTGTCCTGACCCTGAAAATGATTTTGAGGGCAATGACGACCAAGAAACAGAGGTCCGTTCTCAAGCTTTGAGCCTGAGTCCACTGTCGTACCAAATACCGAGGCAAACAACATGTAGAAGTAGACCCCGTAGAGAAGATCGCCAAACACCTGGTACTAGTAGTAGTCGTCCAGACGGAACAAATGATGCTAGAGAATTTAGTGATCCACTCTCTTCTTCGACATATTATAGTAAATTCAAAGCTCAGATGTTTACAAGAGAAGACATTGAGGATAATAGTCACTATATATCTATGGGTGGCACATCGGGCGGGGAGATTCATTTAGGAAAGTTTTTCAGAGACAAGGAATATTTAAAGAAGGTTGCTGGCTTGTTTGCAATGAAGAAGGGATTCGACTTTATAGTTAAGAAGTCTGGTACTGATGTTTGGTATATTACATGCAAGGATCCTGATTGTGGGTGGAGGTTAAGAGGGAAGAAGAAGCAACTTTCTAACATGTTCGAGGTGACAGCATTTGAAAATGTACACACATGTTCCCTCGATGTTCGAAAAAAAGATAACCGTCAAGCATCACCTTTGGTAGTTGCCGAACTGATCAAGGATAAATTCTCAGTTAACGGTTCAGATTATTTAGCCTCCAAAATAAGAGAAGATATGAAGAATTCTTTCGGGATCGAAATGAGTTATGAGAAGGCTTGGAGATGCAGAGAGAAAGCACTCCACATAGTTAGGGGTACGCCTGAAGCTTCATATTCGAAGTTACCTGGGTACTTGCACATGCTGCAGTTGAACAATCCCGATTCCATTACTGATTTCAAGGTAGACGAGGGTCGCTTCAAGTATTGCTTTTTTTCTCTGGGTGCTTGTAGGCGGGGATTCAAGTTTTGTCGACCTGTTATATGTATTGATGGGTCCTTCTTGAAAACTAGGTATGGTGGCCAAATGTTGTGTGCCGTGGCATTGGATTCAGACAGCCACATATTTCCGATTGCTTTCGCAATGGTTGACAGTGAGAACCACGACTCTTGGACCTATTTCATGAGGAAGTTGAAACAAGCGATTGGTGATGTTGAGAACTTAGCATTCGTATCGGATAGGCATCAAAGCATTGTTCATGCTTTGGAACTTGTCTTCCCTGATGCACCCCATGGCGCATGCTACCACCACATTATTATGAACGTGGCTAGCAAGTTCAAGACTGATTGCTTCACGGATCATATTTACAGTTGTGCATACTCGTATAAGAAGACAGATTTTGAAAGAGAATTTGAAAAGATAAAAGCAATGGATGTTCGAGTTGCACTATATCTTGAGGGCATTGGATTTGAAAGATGGGTTCGTGCGTACTTTCCAGGGGACCGTTACAATGTAATGACAAGTAATTGGGCTGAAAGTTTCAACAGCAAAACTAAGGACGCAAGAGCCTTCCCGATCACTGCTTTTGTTGAATTCATCAGGTTTACTATTCAAACATGGTTTGCTACTCGAAAGGAAAACGCTGAAAAGTGTAGCACGACTCTATCACCAGTTATGGAGGGGGACTTGTCATGTCAATTTGAGAAATCTCGGTTCTTAAGCATCGACAGAGCTGGACCTTATACATTTAATGTCCACCCCAGAGGAACAGTTCAGAGCGGTGGTATAGTTGATTTGGAGGCACGACAATGCAGTTGCGGCCTATTCCAAATCATGAAGATTCCTTGTCCACATGCATGTGCTGCTGCTCAAGAACGAAATATTAGCATGTACGCATTGTGCTCTCAATATTACACAAGAGAGAGTTGGAAGAGCACATATGAGGGGACAATTATGCCAGTTGGTGATGAGGATGATTGGGAATTGCCTGAAGACATTAAGAACATCCAAGTTGGAGTACCGATTGAGAAGAAACCTGTAGGACGACCGAAGAAGCAAAAGGTCGGACGAATTAGGAAAAATCGATATCCTTCTAATGGAGACAAGGTTGTGATACAACGATGTTGTAGCAAGTGTGGTGGTAAAGGGCACAACAAAGCGTCTTGCAAGTACCGAGGTTAACTTGTTTTGTTTGTATTCTAGTTGACCTATTATGTTTTATTTCTGCTTGAACTAGTAATATTTGTTATGTGCTGGATTTTGCAGGTTTTTTTCTGTTTTTTTCTCCATTATGAAACTCTTAAATATGTAATAATCCAGTGTTGGTTCGATAGTGCACGATGCCGGTACGACAATGCACGATATTGTTTGTTGTAGGATTATTTAAATGTATCTTACAATATGGTACGACGTTGCTCGATGTAGTACGATAGTTAATGTATGACATTAGGGTACGATAATGTACGATATTGGTCCGATAATGGTACGATGGTATGGTTTCAGTACAGTTCGTGAAATTTGTGAGGCAAGTGAGGGTACGATAGAGTACGATAGTGATCGACGATAGTACGATGCAAAGATTAAGCACATTAAAATGTAGTAATTACAAAAAGAGCAATAAAAAAAATTATACAATTCAAAAAAATTAAGACCGTTCAACATAAGTTTTGGTAGAATAAGTCTACACACCACATTTGCCTAAAAAGTTTCATATTATTGTCAGTTACATTATCAAATGGTAGTTGTAGAAGCTTATGTTCAATATGCTCAATTACGTAACATCCGCAATCGCCACTGCATTAGAAAATAAACAATAATTTAATAAAGTTTTGTAATTAAGAAATAATAATTAATATGTGATATTTAATAAAGTTCACCTGGATTTTGTTTGCGGTACGAATTCACGTGGAATGAGTTTCCAATCGAAGGGTCTGACCTGACTCTCTGATGCTGTCAACTGAGGCGCGAGTATAACGTCATGGTTCTCAAATAAACCGGACTGTCGCAAGACCGACGGGAAAATGGTACACCAGTCAACCATCAAGCTGATCAAATCGTTTTCGGAAATTGATCCAATACTGGAGTCAAAGATGTTGAGCATCCACCCATTCAGGTCTGCCTCTACAGCTACCCAATGCATTTGGTCTTTCAAGAAGAGGGCAAAATAAATGAACTCCTTGTTCTGCCAACTCGGTAAGAACTGGACTGCATCACCCCTAACCAGGTCCAATATACTGTCATCCCAACTAAATCTAGAGTAGTCAGAACCTGGAAAAGCGTCCCACCGACCCTTCAATGATTCGGGAAAAATTGTAGGCATAACAACACATTTCTGAGGGTACACGTTAGGATAAAATTCTAGACGCCTCCTCATGAGATGGAATGCTGCATCTAAATGCTACATTAAAGGAAAATTAAGTCAGTAACCACAATATCGTACCAAAATAAACAAACAAAAAACTATCAGACATGAAATAGTAACTATCGTACCCCAATCGTACCATTATCGTACACCAATCGTACATGAATATAATAACAATAAAACCTTCTATCGTACCAATATCGTGTTAATGTCGTACCATCATCGTACCTTTATGGCAAAAACTAATATTATACACCATCGTACCCACTAGCGTCCCACTGTCGTACCATCATCGTACATTATCGTACTACCATCGTACCTAAATTGTCCCACTACAAATTCTAAAATTATGATGGTAATAGTAACTACTTAACAAATTATATCGTACCACTATCGTGCTAATGTCGTACCACCATCGTACCATTGACATATAAACAGTTTATAATTTGACACTTGTAATTATCGTACTACATTCGTACCATATCGTACCCATATCATACCACTATATATAGAAACATTTAAATAAATTTTCAACATTATTTAATTATGAAGTTATAGAAAACTTACAGAGTCAGAAAGCCATGTCCTCGGAGTATGCAGTTTCAGGAACCAAGCAGCATCGTGTGTCCCTGAGAAGCATTCCCTCGGATATTTATTCCCAATGGTGCCAAGCAACCACTTGTGAAAGGTCATAAGTAATTTACCATCAACAACCCTCAATGGATCCACATTCACTGCTGTCTTCGATTTCTTATTCCTTTTCCTCATTGCAGTGTACTCATCGAACCACCTAGGCCTCTTTCTTTCTCTCCTCTTCTCCGGTGCTGGTGGAGCTATGTTTAAGAATTGTACTTCAGAATCTTCAGTATCTCCGATTACAGTAATTTGCATATCCTCTGGTGTGCGAAAAATGTGATCATCTACATCATCAGGTCTGTAATCGTTAGGGAGAATGTCTTCATCTACAGGAGACTGAGGGCCTTCTTCAGTGGACTGAGGGTGTGGATCTGGAACTGGCCTACTGAGATCTTCCATCATTGTCATCAGCTTCTGCAATTGACCCAAGATCTCGGACTGACCTTTAATAAGGGCACTTTGTTGCCCTTCAACCTTTTCCAACCTGGCCAAAATCATAAAGTAGCCTGGTTGCTCAGCATGGGAGGAGGTGCTGGCATGAGGTGTTGATGGGGGAACCTCAGGTGCCTCAGGTTGAGCTGGTGGAACCTCCTTAAAAATATTTGCTGCTTCTGCTTGCTCAGCTAACTTTTCAGCAAGCTTTTCAGCCTGGCTCTGTAAGGCTTCTTGTGTAGGCTGTCCATCGGGACCCACCTCTAGTTCCTCTAACCCCATGTCCACATACAATGGGGCTTCATTGTCTGTAAGGGTCCTCACATACTGTTCTTCAGCAGGTCGGGCACACAGGTAGGGGTATACTGTCAACTGCCACAAAAAACAATGCATATTTAGATTGGAAAGTAAAACAATATAAAAAATAAGTAATTGTCATCTGTGAAAAATGGTAAACTATCGTACCCCAATCGTACCCATATCGTACCCATATCGTACCCATAACATAACAATATCGTACCCGTAAGTGAGAATTACTTGCTAACTATCGTACCATCATCGTACAACATCGTACCAATATCGTACCTCTACTACTACATTAACAAAGAATACATATCGTACCCCCATCGGACCATCATCGTACCAAATCGTACCACTTAGTCAGTTTTCAAACAGTTGACAAAAAACCACAAAATAACCCCATAATCGTACTCAAATCGTACTCTATCGTATTCCTATCGTGCAGTACCCATAAAATTGCATATCTAGAAAAAAATATAGAACATTCAAAAGTAAAGTAAAAGCTCACCTTTTTGGCAAACAACTTAATAAGTTGCTCTTTGTGTATCTCTACTTTCTCCTTGCTCTGCCAGTTGATCATTCTTGGTATGCCTTGGCCCAATCTCACAGCATGATCCTGACCCAACTCAATGATGGACCCAAAAGCCCAATACTGCAATGCTGCAGCATACCCATAAATAGAGTACTTGGCCTCCTTCTGAGTCTTTCCTTTCTCAATCTTCTTCTGTAAATGCTTCTTCATTTCAACAAAGTCTTTTTGACAAGTTTGTAACAACTTCTGGTATGATATCTTCCCCCACGGGTACTGGAAAAAGAAGTCAACGTCGTCTACCATCTTCAGCATGTCAGTCCAAACCATCAACTTCTCCTCACGACCTTTCAAAATACCCTCAACTAATAAGCACAAACCCATCTTGTACACATCATCAACTATTTGACAACTCTCAAAAGTTCTGCGCAGTTGCCCTATGCTCACTGGGGAATGACCATTGAAGTACTCAAGAATCAACCGATCCGAAGTGGTCTTCGCTTTAATCTCAGCTTCAGACGGTCCGGCCTCAAAATTTAAACCAGTAACTAAAGCGAACTCCAATTGGCTAAATCTACATCTTTTTTTCCCAATATAAAACTGGACTTCGTCAGTCTTCTCCCCTCTGAATTTGTGCAACAACAACTGATGGACTAAGGCACCAGAAAAATTTAATGGTTCCGCCATGAAGAACTGTTTGAAAGGGGATTCCTTCACCCTATCCAATAAACCACACTGTATAAATTTTGCTTTAATCTTTGGAAAGTACCAACTGCCGCGCCAAGTGATACGTCCCGTAAAATGTTCCTCTACTGGAACTATCAGTTGTGGAGGTCTTAAGTTCTGCATAAAACAAATAAATACCCAATTAAATAGAATAACAAAAAAAAAACATCAAATTTTATATTCTGCAATATACTATCGAGCAACTATCGGAATCTATCGCACCATATCGGACACCAATGGAAAACTGGAACTATAACATTATCGTGCACAATCGTACCTCACATCGTACACCATCGTATTATAACATACACAACAATTTGTTCCCACTATCGGGCACACATCGTACCCAACATCGTACCCTATCGTACCTCCATCTTCAACCTCAAGTTATCAGAAAACACAACCTATCGTACCACCATCGAACCACTATCGTACCCCTATCGTACACTCATCTTCAACCTGAAGTTATGAGAAACACAAATACTATCGTACCCATATCGACCCACTATCGTACCCTATCGTACCTCTAAAAAAACCCATAATTTTTTTTCAAAATTTTACGGTTTATCAGATTTCACACAGTCAGATTTAACACAGTCAAATTCAACAATACATACTATAACATTTTTCAATGGAGAAGAGATTAAAAAAAACACATACCCTAGACATTTTTGCGCAATGGGGTGTCGGTTTTTCTTCTCTGGTGAGGGGTTGGAGCTTGGTTTTTCTTCGTCTCCGGTGGGGGTTGGGGCTTGGTTTTTCTTCGTCTCCAGTGGGGGTTGGGGCTTGGTTTTTCTACGTCTCCGGTGGGGGTTTTTCCGACCGTCGGGTGAGGGAGAGAGCAGCGTCGGGTGATGGTGGGTGAGGGAGAGAGAAGCATCGGGTGTGAGTACTTATGTTGCTCGATGGTTTTGTGGGAGTGAAGAGTTGGGATTTGGGAGGGAACGGGAAATGGGCAGGGGAAAAGCCGAAAGGTACGGTTTTTATTAAGTTTTTTTATCACTATCGTGTACCATCGGGTAAAATCGTGTACCATCGTACTATTGGGCAAGCATTGGGCACTTATCGGGTACCATCATGTACAATCGTGCTAATAGGTCTGCATTAACTTAATAACAACTATCGGGCATGAATCGGACTAGTATCGATCCATTATCGTACTTAAAGGGTTTGTAGAATGAAATAAATATCGGGCAACCATCGGGTAGCCATCGAACCTTAATGACCATCGGGTAACCAAAACATATCGGGCAAGCATCGGGTGGCCATCGGACCTCATCACTAACCTTGAAACTCAACAACTATCGTCCCTGCATCGGGCCTATATCGGACACTATCGGGCATTTAGAAAAAAATTCAAGGAACCCAAAAAAACGCAGATTTTCACAGACCACGATTTTCACCCAAAAAACAGCAAAAAATACCAACAAACTACAGATCCAACATCTAAACAGCAATCTAAATCATAAAAACAACCAACAACAACAAGAATCAAAGAAAATCACTTACCCATGTGTATCTTTTTTGCAAGATTTTAGAGAGGAAAGGTATGAGATTTTGTTATGAGAGGGGTATTTTAGGTATTAAATGAAAGATGAGCATTTGTATCATATGGTGGTTAACTTTGGTTCAAATTTTAATTATTAAGCTAATGTAAGCATGATTTATCAAATTTCTCATTACAAACTCAAAACAATATACTCAATAACTCCATATATCTATAATTTAACTTATATCACATATGTTTTAGCCAACAAAAACTATCTTTAACCCAAATTAATATTTATTGAAACTAAATTATAAAACAATGAACTAACTAAAGGTGAAAACTAATTCGAGAAGAAATATGCGTATATATATAATAGGAATAAGTACAATGCATCTTTTTTTTTTGCAATATTGGTGTATTCTTTTTTTATTTCAGCACCTTGATAGATATAATCTCAATTTTTTTATATGAAGGTGTACATTGTAGGTATTTAGAATATCTTGCAAATTTTGAAGAAATTATGAATAGTTTACGAAGCCGAAAACATAGCTCAAATTGTCAAATTTTACAAGCGTACACAAAAAAAAAGGACGCGTGCAACAGACAGTTTAGACCCTGTTTTGGTACCATAATTTATTCAAAATTTATTGAAAATTTGTAGGATATTCTAGATATCTATAATGTACACCATCATATAAATTTTTTTAGGATTATAATTATTTAGATGCCGAAATAGAAAAATAATGCACTGCTATTGTAAAAAAATGAGATGCGTTGTAGTCGCTCCTTATATATAATATACATTTTTCAGATTATTAAAAGAAAAACACAAATTAAACTAAAGGTACTAATCACACCATCATTCGTACTAACTTAATTAAGAGGGATTTTGTAGACTGTAACTGCAGAAGTGCAACTACTTTTGTCCCACATCGTCTATAGTAGAGCGGTGGAGTTATAATTGAATGATAAAACAAAATGTTATCTACCAAGTTTGATCATACCTTTCTCGGCCTTTTGGCTAAGATCAAGTGTAGTATCTGTTCTTATCAGTTTAATATCTGATATGTGGGCCAATGGCCCACGCGATATTAAATTAATTTTTTATAGGGGAGAATATAGTTGGTAGCTTGCTGCCAGGGTTCCCAGGCGTTGTCCGTGTGCTGCACTATCGCAAGGACTGGCGCACCCTACTAATTCTAGTCTTAAATTTGGGGCTTAACTGTGAAAAGGAGTGATATTGATGGGCCAGCTAATGGGGTTTTGATTTAGGTCCATAATAATACGAAAGCTATTTTCACTTCTGCAATATCTCATTTTTTAAGCTATATGTTTCATTTTTATTACATTGTATGTTATTTGATTCAAAACATGAGAAATCAATTAGAAATAATAATCTAATATTTTTTTTAAGGAAGAAAAATCTAGTCATTTGAAATCTGCTTTTATTTTAAACATATCTAATAAATTCAAATAGTTAAAAGCCTGTGTATTTTTGTATTTTTTTTTTGGATTATGTAGAATTACAACTTTGTGGTTATAAACTATTATGTTATAAACACAATATTTCATCAGTTAGATTTTTTCAGGCCAAAATTAATTTTGTATATATGAAGTTAAAAGTTAATGTGATGTCGAGATGGAATATATTTTTACAAAGTATAGATTTAGTTTTTTTTTTAATCATACTCGTATCATTTATTTTAAAATCATATGTATTTGTCTTTTTAAATTTAGATTTGATAAATAAAATTTTATTATTATAATGAAACTGTAATTAATTTTATATAATTAAGTAATTAAATTTAAATTTAAAACTCATATAATTGAGAGCAAATAATTAAATTAGTAAAAGTTTATTATTTAAATTTGAGTTTATGATACTAAATGTGTATAATTTTAAAATACTCATTATCGTAACACAAAATACCAAAATAATACTTTACAAAATTTAAAAAAAAAAATTTAATAAACATTTTTAACGTGTTAAGATTTTACAAAAAAAAACAGTCAAAAAAATATTAAATAAAATGGTTTAAAAAAACCATACTAAAATCTTACATAATTAACTTGACAACTAATATTTTTTTTAATCTTTTGAAAACCATAAGCATCAACTAATAAAATTAAACAATTTATAGAATGAATCAAACTCAAATAAAAAAAAAAAAATCTAAAGAACACGTAATACATATAACGAATCGAAACCTAAATAAAACACATGCACATTAAGAATATTGTGACAAAAAACTAAGATCATAATTAAAAAATCCACTCTCATTAACCCAAACAATATTTTTGAATGATACCCACAAAACCTTACAAAAACTAAAAAGTTCTTAAAAAAGATAAATGGAAGAAATGATTTTACCTTGAGTGACTGAAGGTGTCTATCTCTAATTAACCTACCACCTTAAATCATTTTATTTTCAATTTTTGGGTGAATTAAGCTTGGGAAATTTCATGTTATATGCATATGATAATTTGGTAAAAAAATTTAATATACCAACATAAGTTACTATCTCAAATATATGACAGTTTCAATATTTTGAACAAAAATACTCATAACATTCAAACACTCATTTTCTCTTTTAATCCGGACTCTCTATCTCTAACGTCTCTCATTCTCTCACTTTCTCTCTCTCTTATTCTAATCTTATAGATCTTGAAAAACTACCAAAATTTAAAAAAAAAAAAAAAATCTAAAATGGACATTTGAGTGAAAAACTATGAACCTCCAAATTTTTCGTCAAATTTCAGTGCAGAGCATCGAAATTGTATTGAAAAGCATTGTTTTGGCCAAAACTCAAGTTTTCATGATTGTATCGCAAAAGCATCGAAACACCATCAATTTGCATCGAAAAAACATCAATTTTGTATCGAAAAAGCATCGTTTTGGCCAAAAAAATAAAATTTCATAATTGCATCGCAAAAGCATCGAAATATCATTGATTTTGCATCGAACCACCATCGATTTGGCATAGTATAAACATCGTTTTTGCCAAAATCAAGTTTCATGATTGATTTTGCATCAAAAAGCATTGTTTTGGCCAAAAAATAAGTTTTCATGATTGCATCGCAAGAGCATCGAAGCATCATCGATTTTGCATCGAAAAAGCATTGTTTTGGCCAATAATCAAGTTTTAAGATTGCATTGCAAGAGCATCGAAACACCATCGAAAAAAAAATCAAGTTTTCATGATTGCTTCGCAAGAGCATCGAAACACCATTGATTTGTTTCGATGCTCTTGTGACGCAATCATGAAAACTTGATTTTCGACCAAAACAATGATTTTTCGATGCAAAATCAATGCAATTTCGATGTTCTTGTGATGCAATTATAAAAACTTATTTTTTGACCAAAACGATGCTTTTTCGATGCAAAATCGATGGTGTTTCGATGCTTTTGTGATGCAATCATGAAAACAAGATTTTTGGCAAAAACGATTCTTTTTCGATGTAATTTCGATGCTCTGCATTAAAATTTGACGAAAACTTTGGAGGCTCATATTTTTTCACTCAAATATTTGTTTCAAATGATTTTTTTTTTTTAATTTTAGTATTTTTTCAAGATCTATAATATTAGAATGAGAGAGAGAGAGAGAGAGAGAGAGAGAGAGAGAGAGAGAGAGAGAGAGAGAGAGAGAGAGAGAGAGAGACGTTAGAGAAAGAGTTCGGATTGAGAGATAAAATGAGTGTTTAATGTTAGTATTTTTGTCTAAAAAATTGAAATTGTCATATATTTTGGATGGTAATTTATGACGGCATATTAAAAAATTTCAGTAAGTTATCATGCATAGGACATAAAATTTACCTTGAACTTTTAGAGCATCTTATGCACTGTTTGGCTAAGCTTATTTTTTAGCTTTTAGAATTAAAAAAAAAAAAAAGTCGTTTTAGAAGTGTATAGGTGAAAAATATATAAAAAAAATAATAATAATTTAGAAGTCATTTTGAGAGAAACCGAGAGATCCTAGCTTCTCCCAAAAAGACTTTTAAAAGTTGTTTTCTAAAATAAAAAAAGCTACAACTTTTATTTATTTTATAATTTTAGTTATAAGCAAAATTAAAAATTTAGCCAAACGTGACCTTAATATTTTTCTTATTGCTTTTGCAACAACTTTAGCTGAATGTGTGTAATATATGTGACTTATGGATTAATAAGAATAAATTGTATATAAAAAGGAAGTTACCCAAAATGGGAAACGTGTAACTTATAATTGAATTTTTATTATTTTTAATTGAGATATCTGCGAAGAAAGCATTTAAGATGTACTTAAGTACTCTGAGTTTATTTTACAAATTTTGAGTACCTAAATATTATAAGAGATATTTGCAGCAAAAATACATAAGTGTACTAAAAGTTGCAATTAAGTACTTAAATACTATTAGGCGCTAACAAAAGTTAGGTACTTTAGTGCAACATTTAACATAACTTAAGTATTTTCACGCAAATATCTCTTTAAACCAATTTGTCATGTCACTATCTAATGGCAAACTTAATGGCAGATATCTATAGTGTATCTAAAAATTAATCTTTGATATTTTTGCCGTCAAAAAATAAACTTAAATATTTAAATATAATTTTTAGTACAACTTAGATGCACTCACTACAAAAATATCCTTTTTAATTTATATAATTTATTTTTAATTTGTACTAAAAAAATTGGCCTTAAAAATTAAAACTGCATTAAAAAAGCGTTTTAATATTGTAATAAAAAAATTGTACTAAATTGTGTAAATTTCCCAAAAACTAATGTAAAAAAAATAATAAAGTGAATGGGATAATTGAGGGCCGAATTGCAAAAATTACAATTGGAAGGACTAAATAGATATTCCCGCTAAACCCAAGGTTTATGTTTTGGTGAATGAATACACAGAAAGAGGTAGAGTTAGGGTTTTAGAGCTTCAGAGATGCCTCGCACAACGACATTGGAGTGCCCCGGTTGCCCTCCGCTTAGAGCTCTCACCTTCGACGCACTTGGTCTCATAAAAGGTCAGTTTTACTCCTTCTATGTTTCACTCTAGATGAATAAGATGATACATTTCGACAATATGTATTGCAGCAGTAATTTATATCTTTATGTATATTTGAATCTTCAAAGAATTTTCTTGTTTGATTTATAGTTATTGAAGCTCGGGGCAAGCAAGGAGGTCTTCCGAAGATCGTAGAGAGATGGGGCGAGCCGGACGCCTCCAAATCCGTGATTGCAGCTTCAATGGTGGACGCCAAACACGACCCAGTATGTGTGTTCATTACATTTATTGTGTTATGAATTTTATTATTTTTATTCTTTTGAATAATTCCGCAATTTTTGCTTTATAAAACCCAATTGTTGATATATTAAGTATTTTGTTTTCTGTTAATTGTGGCAGATGTTAGCTGTTGCAAGAAAAAATGGCACGGTGAGTAGCTTCATTAGACTATGAATATTCCGGGAACAGCATATTGGTTTCTGTTTATTGGTTGCTGCTTGTGGTTTTGGGTTTGCTTGAAGCTTTATTTATTGTGAATCTGCCTAATTGGTCTTACAGATTGAGGTTCTCAATCCTCTTAATGGGAATCTTCGTTTTGCAATTTCTAATGTTGGTGATACTGGTCGACCTGAAGTTGATGCTATTGCTGGGCTGCATTTATTTGCAAGAAATAGATTGGAATCAGAATCCAAGTAATGTTCATGATTTTTCAGAATATTTCTTTAATATTAATTGGGAATACAACTTGTTTCGTTTTTCCTTTGAGTACACAGTATTATATGGGGACCTTTTTTATTATTACCTATATCTAGATCAACATATAAACTTCCCAAACGTCCAACTGCTCAGTCCCATTGGTAGGAGTTTCCAATGTGAGTTCATTTGTTTTATGTTATTAGGTCTTGCACTTTTCTTACTTGTTCGGCAAATGGGAAAGCAAACATGAGGTCCTTTGAAGATATCTCATCTGCAGATTCTGCCTCAATGGGATCTTCAAAAACATGGGATGTCTGCACGTCTGGTAATATTCAATGTTTCAAGGTGGATGGAAGTGAAAACTATGCATTATTTGGAGGGTAAGCACTTTCTTTCATATCTAATTTTTTTAAAAACACCTGTAAATCTTGTCATATTTTGCTAAGAAAAGGCAACTACCATATTGGTTCTTAAAGACTGATTAGATTGTTTTAAACCACAGGAAGGGAGTGGAGATGAATGTATGCGATCTCAACGAGTGTACAAAGATTTGGACTGCAAAATCTGTGAGATCTTTATCTCGCCAATCACTTTTGAATTAATGTTTCATCTGCTTTGGTTTTCTAGTGTATGACCTCACATTTATTTAATCATTTTCTTTTATGTAGCCTCCTAAGAACAGTCTTGGCATTTTTACCCCAACTTGGTTCACATCTGCCACTTTCCTCAGTAAAGATGATCATCGTAAATTTGTGGCTGGTACTAACAGTCATCAGGTATCCTCTAATAGAAGTTTTGTTTTTTATGGAATTCAAACATTTAAATTTTACATTTAAGAAACAGTGGATTCCAATACACCCGCGTAGCACTGTTATCTTTTTTGTCTCTCTTGCTTTCTTCCTCCCCCTTTAAAGGAATAATGGTTAAATAATAACATTAGAAGTCATCTGGTAAGGTTTTTCTGGCCATTTTATTCACTGTACTTTTTCTTAAACAGGTTCGCCTCTATGATATTTCTGCTCAGAGAAGGCCTGTTATATCCTTTGATTTCCGGGAGACCCCTATTAAAGCAGTGGCTGAAGATTTAGATGGCCACACAATCTATATAGGGAATGGATCTGGTGACCTTGCGTCTGTTGACATGCGTACTGGTAAAGTTTAATCATATATGTTAGACTGTTTATCTCAAGTTCTGAAAGACATGTTTTGGCTTTTTTTCACGTTATAAGCTGCATTAGAGTTATAAGAATAGTCAAGCTATTTTTGGACCTATATTTTTCTTTATTTAATCATCAGTTTAAGTTGATTTGTTCTGAATGCATTGTTGCTTTCATGTCAGGAATGTATATTTGGGGTTTTCATTTCTGCAATATTTTTTTACCTTGTTATAGATTGAGCTTAAATTAGATTAGTTTACTTGATTCGTCCATGTTTTGTCTTTCTATTTTTGTTATTTGAAAATTTTGTTTCTTCCTTTATAATGCTAATGGTGAAGTGTTCTCTTCAGGCAAATTGTTAGGATCTTTCTTGGGCAAGTGTTCTGGAAGCATTAGATCGATAGCCAGGCACCCAGAGCTTCCAGTGATAGCATCATGTGGTGAGTAGTAATATTGTTCCTTTATGGGAACTCTATTGTGTTCTACTTGAAAGGTTGGTTTAGTACTAGGCTGCATTGTAATTTGACTGCTCGGGAGAGAAAATGATGCTAAATAGTGCTCTACTAGAAAATAAGTTGGAATGGGTTGAAAGATTTGTTTAGTACTGGGCTGCATTGTAATTGGACTATTTGGGGCCTGGGGGAGAAAAGGATGATAAATAGATCTCAGATAATTTGCATTTTGTGTAGTGATTATGACTCATCTTTTGGAAACTTACTTTTTGCATCACAAGTCTGATTAAGGTTTTGCTTTATCACTTGTACATTAAAACTTAGTTTTTGTCCCCACTTTCTTTCCCAGGATTGGATAGCTATCTACGTCTGTGGGATGTAAGGACACGGCAATTGCTTGCTGCGGTATGTTGTTGAATTTCTATAGCTGTATTGCTATGAAGAGATGAAATCTTGGAGGATAAAATAGCTTGTTTATTAGTTCATACTTAGTAGTTGCAGGAAAAGTCGGCTAAGGGAATTTTGGTGCTTAAAAGTAATGTTAAAGTGACTTTATCAGATATTTTATGTTTTATGCCCTCTGCATTTTCTTCCGGGGAGAAAAAGTAGTGTGTTTTATGGAAGTCTTTTTAAAGGAAGCGAGGCTGCAATATTAATGAACTGTAACAAGCTTCTATGTTTTAGATTATCTTAAGCATGCCAATCAATTGAAATATTGCATCTTATTAAGAAAAAAAATCTTCAGTATCTGTTTTCGTTTTTTCAATAACCTTGTTTCTCATAATAAAAATAGCTGAAAATTAATGCTGATGTATCATGCTTCATACCCTTTAAGCTTATTGTTCTGATTGTCCTTGTCACTGTGCAGGTTTTTCTGAAGCAGCACCTTTCCAGTGTTATTATTGATTCCAATTTCAGTGAAGAAGGTTCGATATACTCCTTTGTCTTATTCTTCCTTCACTTAAACACCTAGCTATACTCGCAAGTCACAATTAAAAAGAAATCATATATGAATGTTGTGTTTTATTATGAGGTTGTATGAGGAGATTACTGAGTACTTGAGGAGGGAGGAAGAAATGTTTGGAGTGAGAATGAGGGTATTGTTTTGGCTAGGCAATATATGTGGTACGAGCATGGGACTACTTTAATCCATCCCACCTTAACATTCCATATCAATAAATATGTGGGTATTCCATTATTCATCCACCTAAATTGATTACCTAAACATAAAAGGGTAACTTAAAGTGTGAAAGAATCCATTTTCCATTTATGTTTGCCAGCATGTTTCTGCTTTCATTCTAATTAGCACAAAGCTATATATTCCCAGTTTTCACGTCGTAATTTTTGTAATCTGCTAATATCTCATCTTATTAGCAGATGTTGCCTACTCTACAAGAGATCCCGCAGTTGAAGAAACACCGACTGCCAATGATTATAAAGATGGAGATGAGCAAGGTCGACAAGATGTGGAAAGGAAGAAACCTTCGAAAGAGAAGAAAGCGAAGAAAGGAAGTAAACAAAAAATTAGAAGCAATGAAAAATCTACAGAAGATGAAGGAAGCAAGAAGGTAAGTAAAAAGAAAAATAGAAGCACTGAAATGTCAACAGAAGATGACGGAAGCAAGAAGTCGAGTAAAAAGAAGAGAAGCAGTGAAATATCTACAGAAGATGAGGGAAGCAAGAAGCTAATTAAGAAGAAAAAGAAAAGTAATCAGATATGTGCAGAAGATGAAGGAAACAAGAAGCTGAAGTCCAAGAAAAGATTAAAGCACGAGAAACTCGATGATTAATCATGACTTAATGGATTGAACTATTCAGTTATCAAACATTGCAGCTTGCCATGCTTTATATCGTAAGGGAGACGGTGAGATAAGTATCGTGTAAAAGCCAGGTTGCTGCTGCCTGCCATTCTATCAAAGAAGGGCATGGAAATAGCGTAAAAACTACAATGTTTTTCCTTTGCTCACTTGAGAGTGCAAGCACCTTAAAATTTTGTTGGAAGAGGGTTGTAATTTATTCTCAGAGAATTGAAAAACCAGTCTTTTATCATATTTAAATGAGATAAATGTCTCGATTCATTTTTGGAAATTTAGATCATGTGTTCAAGCTTTATGTATTGTCATGGAGTACATAATGCTATTCTAGCCTTTTATAATAATTATAATCATAAGTGAGACAATTTCGTTTTTTGAAAACATCTGAATAATGAAGTTAAAATTTTGTTGCTGTTTTGCCTCTTAATCTGTATTTGATACAAAATTCTTTGTGTTTGTTTGAGCTTGTTTTGAGCAATTTTTTTTATTACTATAGTATTCGTTTCTAATATTTCAGTAGTTAAGTATAAAAACTGGACAGAAAGAAAAGCTGGTGCATTTCAATGAACCATTGGACGTAGGAAATGCTTTTGAGTCAAGTATTGAGATAAGATGTGACTAAATTAATGATATGGTATTATTTCATTCTGATATTAACAACGTAAAGTATCCAAATAAGTAGGAACCCTCACCCAAATTATCTAGATAGCTTTTGTCGTTGTCCTTTTAATATACCTTGAAATTAGGGTTTTTTTTTCTTTCTGAAAGGAAGTTGAAATTAGGGTTTGGACTTGGAGTTCCACGTTTATCTAAAAATGTTTTTATTATTATTTCTAGTGATTGTCGTTTTAGCACAATACAATTAATAAAACTTGGCTCTCATTTTTCTTAGGCTATTCTTGTAGAAACATGCATTGCTCACTTAGTGCTTGATAAGAACCCATACGTGCCATGCCACCTTTTTATCTACTCTTTCAATTACTCCCCGCTTTACAGATCGATTACGTTACAAAAATTAAACACCATTTCAACCTCTAAAAGATAACAACCTGTACGTAAGAGCTGGTTATATTGTACTAGCAGGAGGCCTTTAAATCAGAACATGGAAGAAAAGAGGAGAAAATTTTGATGAATTTGGTTGATCGTTTGACAGGAAAGAATTTTTTAATGAAAGAGATTAAGCAATAGATTTCACATCCACAATTTTACCAAAGTTCAACCTTACATTGGAGAGCCACAAGTGGTTGTGTTGGTGAGTGCGTACGTGCGTGTTAGGGGTTTTAGTCCCCTTAACTTGTATTTTTATAAACAAATAAAAAAAATCCTTATATTGGAAAGAATTTAGGAGAAGTGTCATATCATGTGGTAGAGAGTATCATTTTACTACAAAATCTTGCAGTTTCATCCACTTCTCCCAACTATCAATAAAATATATAATTGTGATCTTCTTTTCCTTTCATACTAAACAAAACAAGGGAAGAGCACTCGCCTTCCTCTCTCTTTCACCTAGATAATATGCTAAACTTCCGTTAACATCAAATGGTTAGAATTCTAAAATATTAAAGAAATAGGTTTGGAATGTTGTATAGCCTCCAAGCCACCATGATCCATGATATTGCTAGCCACCTATCCATACGATTATTGAACTCCTTAATTAAATGTCAACTTCCTCCTATGTTCTTCTATTCCTATCCTTGATAACCCCAAACAAAAAACAAAATCTGTAAAGAATTTTTGCTCACTAATTTTATTTCTTCCTTTTGAGAAACCATCAGCCAAATGGATCAAAGTGATGTAAATCAAGGTTCAGCGAAAAATGGTATGCTCATAAAGTCTTATGCAGGCAGTTAAAATGAAACTATTTTAAACGAGTCTTACATAAGAGATCAGTCTTGATTTCTGCGAAAATCACCACCCAACATTGAAAAAATAAATTGAAAGAAGCATCGAGTTACTGAGACACAGCTTTGTCTTTCTCTTCTTTCTCTTCTTTCTTCTCTGACAAGTACCTATGCGATTCAAAGAAGAAAAAAAAAGTTACAATTTACACTACATGTATTAAAGAAAGCTTTCACAGATAGACTCATTGACAAAAGAAAAGAGGAACAAAATAAGTAAAATCTACTGGAAACATGTCTACACACCAACTCAATAAAAGAATTTGGTTAATTGAAGATGTAATGGGAACCGGAGAAGACATATATCTTAACTATCTTTACTAAACCAAAAGGCATGAAATAATGCACAAGCAGGAAACATGAATAGCCAGAGCACTCCGTAACCTACCCTTGACCCTTTGCCCAGCGGGATAATTGATATAGTTGTACAGTTTCATTTGAAGCATGGCACGCCAAAAGCAGATAGTTACGAGGCTGTACCATCCATGCAAATCTCATGAACAATGCCGAATAGACACACATTGCTGCAGCACAAAATTCCAAGTAATATTATAATCTATAGCCATCTAACTTATAAAGAAAGTATTTAAATACTTAAAGCCATTAAGTTTTTGAACCTGCAGTCATGTTCCCAGAGATCATTTCTGGAGGTTTTTGCATGTCCACCAACCCCTGATGCATCCATAAGACATGGTCACAAGTTAAGAGTGATGCCATAAACCATGAAATTAACAAAGAATGAATTCATATCCCAGATGATTGTAACATACCGCAGCAACGAACCCCCAATTAGCAATGGGGCCCCAAAAATGAGTTGTTTTGGGACCAACTGGACTGTTCAAGAATGCTCGGAATGAAGCCATATCAGTCTACTACCTGTTTTAAGAAACTAAGACATATTTAATTTTGAAGAAAATAGGCTGCAAGCAGATGAACCTTTTTTTTTTAGTCTGTTGAACAATAAAAAGTACGGAGGCACCTTACCCACTTATGCAAAAGGGCCTTCTTTATTTTCAACCAAACAAAGAAATTCACTTAACACCAGCAAATGCACTAATGGGAAAGAGTTATCCCATTCTATCCCCCAATGAATTTTAACCAACATATTTATAAACATAAAAAACTATCAAGCTCCCACATCTCACTCACTTCCAAGCTCTTCAACTTCATCATAAATTCATAATCTCCCCTTTCAAGAAACCCAACAACGCTTAAGCTAAATATCCCCAAATGCATCCTTGATGTAAATTCTAGGGAACAAATTAACGTAATAGGGAAGGGGGAAAAAAATCACAAAAGCTCGAAACAAGTGAAAATTTGAAGGGGGAATTTTTCTCAACTGCAACAAAACAACTCCACTCCAAAATTAACAAATAAATAATATATTTTACATGTTTATAGAAATTCAGCAATGATTTGGACATGCAAAGTTACAGAACCAATAAGATCAGAGCCAAATCCTTATACACTAACATCTCCAAAAAATTGGGGATTTCTTACAATAAACGGGAGCAAGAAACCCTAAACCTAACCTAGTTTCAGATTATTGAAACAGAAGACAAATGATTAAGGTAAGGGTTTGTGTGAAAGATATACCTTTGGGTCGCCGGAGTAGATGGTCCGATCGGATTCGACTGAGCTACCACCAACCCCTCCCTCAACTCAAATCAAGTTATTTTTGCCTCGCCAATAAAACAAATTATATATGTTTTCACTTGAGAGAGCGACTCAGCTGAAGTACAGGACCAGGTGGAATTGTTATTTGAGCCACTAATATCACGCCACGTTTGATATGAGCTACGTGGAATCGAATGGTAGGGAACAAGGTTGATTAACTTGATTTATATGTGGTCTTGCACTCATCAGAAACAATGCCTCAGCCAAACTTTTGTTAAAGAAGTGTAATGTTATTATGATTTTGGAATAAAGTAGATTAATAATTTCATTTTATTATTTATTTTTTATCATCTGTAACTTTAATTCTATTTTAATATCTAAAACTTGAATAATTGTTCCTGTAGTTTACTTGTCCTTATTTTATTTACAATTTGATGATGAAACTTAGAGATGTGTATTTTTTTAAGAAAATTAAATGAATGGGTATGTGCTTATTACACTGTTATTAAAAAAATCAGAAATCCTGAATAGTCCAATTGAGCAATTTAGACACGTGTATTTGGCTTGATTTGATTGGCTTTTCACGAATTATTTAATCATTTTTTATAATTATTTCTATTTGTAAAATTTTTAAAATAGAATAAAGCTAGACAAATAAACTGCTTGAAAGGATGGCTCGAAACTGGTGGTGATGGTGCTCATCCGAGCTCTAATAAGAAGGGTTTATATCGGTAGAGTTCTCTAATTTTTTTTTAAATGTTTTAGGTTCTCAAATTTGATATTGTATCATTAGTTCCCAAAATTTATAAATGGGCAACAAAAATCGATTTACAACTTAATTAATTAATTGTAATTAACTAGGTTATAAATTACTTTCTACTAGGCCATAAATAATTTTCTATTACACATTATGTAAACAAATTTTCAACTAAAAAGACTTATGTGACACATATTTAGCAAATTTTGAGACTTAAGTGATACAAAATTAAAATTTGAGGACTTAAGTGATATTTTTCAAAAAAGTTGGGGACCTCTAGTGATATAAACCCAATAAGAAACTATTCAAATGATGAATATTTTAAAATTATAATAAAAGTGTTGCTATTTGACATCTTAAGGTGTCCAACACTACAAAAAGTGACACTTTATAATTGGTTAGCGATACTCCATAATAATTATTTAATTAATATATGTGGGACCCGATATTGAATTTTGCGAATAGTAGTATAACATCTCCTTTTAATGTTGCGCACCACCTACACTCTTAATAATTCTCTATAATAAATATAGCATCATAACTTCTTTTTGTAAGTGCCATAAGTGCACCTTGTTTAGGCATCACACATGAGCCACCCCACTAATTCTAACATTGCTAAAAAAAGAGACTTGGGTGAAGGCCACATCTATTTCTAGAGGCTCGGTTTGGGTTCCTCCTCCTCCTCCTCGGATGTTGAAGTTAATTGCAGATGTTGTTCTTTTCAGTCACATGAGTCCAATTGGTATGCTATAGTTAGAGACTACTTTCTAGATGTTGTTTGGGCATGATCTAACACTATGTTTGGTAGAAGGTGGATGGAGAAAGGTGGAGGGAGAGAAATGAAGAAAGAGGTAGATTGTTTTGTTTGGCAAGAGAAAAAAAAGAAGGGAGAGGAGAGATGGTCCTAATCTTTAAAATTCAATATGTCGTTCTTTTTAAACATAACCTTAAATCCTCCCTCCTCTCATCAGGCCAGTTTAACAATAAGACCAACTAGATTTTAGCTTAATGCCTCAATTTTTTTTTTATTTTTAATGAGAAAAAATGCCCAAAAATATATATATATTCTAAAAGTGTAATTTAATATGAAATGACGGCATAAATTTTTTTTTATACAAATAAGGCCAAAAAAAATTTCTTTAAAATAAGGCCTCAATTTTTTTTTATACTTAAAGCCTCAAAAGGTGTTGGGTATTTTGCAGAACTAAATCTAGTATTTCTTTCTTTCATGATATGTATATAATTATTGAAATTCATCCATGTATCTCTCATATCGTATCATTTGAACATTCTTAATAACAACTCCAAAAAATTTCTTGAAAAAAAACTTCGCAAATGTTTTCATTCTTTTTTTTTACTATTACTTTTGTGCGAGAGGTGTTGCTATAATTTCAATATACATTTCCCCTAAAAAAAATTAATATACATCAAGAGTTATTAATAAATTTATTTACTAAAACATTTTAATGCATATTTTATTGCAAACGCTATCTGTTCCATTAAATATTATTATATATTGTAGAGTGTAGTATAAGTAGAAGCATATATTTGGTGAAATGAAATTCCTTCCAACCAATCATAACTGGGCATCTATTTTAAGCAAAAATCTAACTAGTTAAACTGAGGTCTCTTTAAATTCATGAATCATTTTCTAAACTTTCTATGTTCGTTAATCGTGATAAATAATGCAATACATAATACTACCATGAGAGCTTGGTGAAGCCATAGATATGATACGAGTGAGTTTAAAAAAAAATTACAAAATGAATGGGCATCAGTTTGTAAAAGAAATATATAAATAATATCCTAACGTATCATAGAGTTGGGGGAGACGAGGTTGAAGAAGACCCATGGGATCGAGGGAAGTGAGGTTGAAGAAGACATTTATTTTTAATAATCAGTTTAATTTTTTTAATATATTTTTATATTTGTAAATTAAAATTTTAATTAACTAAATTTTATAAAAATATTTTTATAATATTTTATTAAAATAAAAATGATTGGACCAATCAGGTGTCGCTACATGGCTACTACATTGGTTCCTAATTAGAGCTAATGGTCAAAGACCACCGTTTGCACCAACTTCGTAATGGTAGACATTATTACCGCTAATTTTTTTTAAGTGCAACAAAATTAATTACATAAATATTATTGTTGCAAATTTCCTTAAAAATAATAATAAATCCAAAATTGTTGGAAAAAAAGCAAAAGGCAACACTTTGAGTTGGGTCGGCAATCGTTTTGTTTCCCTCTACTTCATCTTCTTTATTTTAGTTTTATAATAAAATATTTAACATTTTTGTTTTATTCAATTTAGATATTGCTGTAGAAAATTGAAATGCCCGATAATACAAGTTCCATCAAATATACACTAATGTAACAAGTATATATACTAAGATATATTTTTCTTTAAAATATATTTTTCTTTAAAATTTAAAACATAAAAACATAGTCCTAAAATAACACCATCAAATCTTGTATTTTACAAATATTTTACATTTTGCCACTGCTCATTCTTCATTCATGAAAATAATATTCATCCTTCAAACTTTTTTTTTTTTGAGAACATTACACAACTTATTTAATTAATTTCCATTTACTCTTTCCTATATGATGATATTATTTATTGACAGTTACAGAATGTATTTTTACATCAAATTTTTAACATTTTGCAATTGCTTATTCTTCATGTATGTTATATTGTTAAAGTACTGTGTGAAATATAAAAAGTAGATTTTAGTGATATATTTTGAAAGAGAAGATCAATAAGTCACTGAGACAGTGCTGGAAGTGCATGAGAATTTGGTGGGAGATTAAAAAACAAAAAAAATCAGTGAGAGAAAAACGTAGATTAAATTTTCCCAAACTATAGATTGGGATACAGTGATAATTAAGTAGTACAATCTCTTGAATTTTATCTACTTGGATTTAAAATAAAATAATAAAAACTGGTCATTTAAATTTTTAAATAGTGTACTTGTACAAATGGGACATGCTACCTATAATTTGATACTGAACATTTTAAATGACCTGTTTAAGAGGCCAAGTGTTGTTGTTCACTGTGTTAAATCTCACCTGTTCCTAAAGGCTGCCTTGAGGTATCACCAGAAGCCCATGCTTGATAATCCTTTACAAGCTGCACAACATTTTCTTTGAATATTAGAAGAGAACCCATGCAAATGAACCAAAAACTTAGTTATATGCATCCCAACAAACTCCAAGTTTGACCATAAGATATTCTGACAGAAATCAAGCTTACTACTTTGTCAGGTCCATCATTAGTTGATGATAGCAATCATGGAATCATAAATAAATATTAGGCATGAAACAAAATCAGAGGTGCATGAAGCTGCAAAAGAACCTGTGCCATAAAGCGAGGAAGCATGATCTTTAGAACTTGATCGAGGACTTGGGCACCAGTTGATTCAAAGGCTTGCACTGGAATTGGGAAAAATGCAAAAGGAACCTCAATGCTAACCTGAAGAATTTCAGGCAATGTCCAATTATAAGTTAAGGAGACACTTAGTGTTATGCAAAACATATAAGTTTGTATGTATACCATCTAAAAGGGTACCTCAATGACAGCCTCTGAAGTGAGTTGTTCCACCGATAAGTCTTCTCCTTGGTCACTATCACATGATACAATATTCTCCATGAAAGCTGCATTCCCACACCAAATCAATGTCAAATCCTTCCTGAAAAAAGGATTAAACCAAATGACTCCAACAAAATGTATCTTCGTTCATCTATTAAAGAGACTCCGATGACTCTAGTATTCATATTTGCATCAATGTGAATGAATCCAGTATAAACAACTACATAAAACCCTGGTTCAATATTCTTAGTATTTTTTTCCTTTTCTTTTTTTTGTTCATTAAATAAATAGTTGCACACAAAATATCTCATTTCATCACAAGTTATGAGCATAATAATCAGTAATTAGAATTTCATCTATAGACCTTATGCAAAATCTTTTGACCCGTAAACCATACTTTCCAAGCCTCTTGAGCCTCAATATTAAATGTGGACAAAAATCAAAGGAAACCTTCTTGCGTATGGTCACTCAAATTTTGTAACTTATGCCAGAACAAGAATGATACCAAGACAGATAATCCGAGAACTAGAAAGACCTTAAATAACAATCAGTTGGGACATGCTTAAAGCCTCTGTCAAAGTGTCAAATACAACTTTCTTTGTCATTTCCATTTCCTCTCTTTTTTAAGAGGCCTCAAAAGGGTAAAGACAGAGATACATAAGAAATCATTAGAAGGGGTAACAATATGGGACATCATGGAAAATGACAAGAATGAAAGGATGTCCAAAACATATCAAACTTATCTCCCCGAACATGTCAGGAAAAACTCACGTTACTACAGGGCCTTATTATTCACTTGGCGATGCAGAAAATTGTCTTGTATGCATATCCAAGCCATACAGCAAGGTTTACATGAAAGCTATAGCCAAAAATAATATATTAGAGGATGCAACAAGCCACATGGAATTGGTTATTCTGAAAAAGGTATTTGCAGCAATGTAATAGCAACACATACTACACAATGCAAGAAGAGTAAAAGTTCCAACAGTTATGCCCAGCTCCTTACACTTCTACTATAGTGTTTGTCTATCAAAATCAGGAAAACCAATTCACTTAACCGAATTCATTCAAACTTCAAACTTGAGACTTCCCCACAATTATAAAAGAGTAATGATATGTGCACACACTTTTTACTCACACCAATTATAAAACCAAATAAAAGAGTAATTATAAAACTTCCTCTCAATTATAAAAGAGTAATTTTACACACACCCATGTGTCAAGTCATTACTCTTTATAAAAACCCTAATAACAAAACCAAATAACATAATAATTAGTTTCATCCACTAAACAAATTCATGTCATTCAAACTGAATAGCAAAATCTCTCAAGCAGTACCTGACCATAAAGTCTCCTAAATCAAATGCTGGATTACTCATATAATAATGATGCATACAATAATTAAAATGATATACCCAACATTTTTCTGAACCTACACGCATTCACATTCTTATATTATAGTGTAAACACGAAGTGACAAAATGTGTTACCGTCAAATTTGTCATTCTGAGCAACCACCATTGGCGAACCTTCAAGCTGTACAACCCAAAAGACGGTAATAAGGTATTAGGTACATCACATTCATTCACAAAAAAAAAATATATATATTTTAAAATCCAAACCTTGCAAGATAGGAGCTTAATGGAGCACCCTTTGGGCTGTTCTTCTACTCTAACAAGCAGAACGGGGCAAACCTCGAAAGAAAAGAACTTGATTCTATACACATAACACCTGAAAGTGCTGTCATCCACTCTTTCTATTCTCTCCGCATCTAAAACCGAGTACTGGCTCGCCGGTAAACTCATGTACTCACCTGCAATAAGTATTTACATTTTATATGTATCAAAAATAGAAAAACATAAAATGCAAAAGGGAAAAACCCATAAAAGTAAAATGAATCGGAAACTATTATTCTATTCTAACATTACTTAGAGGCCGTGCGAGCTGTCGAACCGGAACGGACTCGGTCCGGCGAGCGGCGAAACGGACTCTGGGTTTCGAATTGGCCGAAACGCGAAGCGAAGGCCTCGAGGATTCGGAGGAAGATAAACCCAATAAAACATGGTTAAAGCTGAGAGAACTCCTAGGGTTTCTCTGCGGATACGAAATGGGCCCGAGTTTTACAGGGCAAGAAGATGAAGATGATGATGTAGTGGCGCGTAGTGCCATCCAAACCAAAGCTTCTGAAAATATATTTTCCTTTTTTTTTTTGGCCCAGAAGGAAAAAATAAAAATAATAAAATAAAAGATTGCTTTGAAAAAGTGAGAGGTAGAGGTGCTAGTCCTGTGGCGTATTTTAGATTCACACACTTCTATTTTGCTAAGGTGTACGTGGCAATAGTTCCATGTCGTTTTGATGAAATATAGATGTAGTTTTACATGTGATTTAGAGTGTCTAGTATTATTTATTTACTAAGTTATAATAAGTTGAGATATTTGTTGTCGAGATAGCACACAATTTTTTTTCAAAAATTACAATTTAATAATCAATTTTTTTTTTTTTTTTGTAATAATACATAAATCTATAATTTTTATGCAACTATTAGTACGTAATGTTAACTCTATAGTAAGTATCTATATAACACGATTTTATTAGTTTAATTGGTAGCGATAATACCCAAAAAATTTCAAAAGTTATATCTTAATACCTAATTTTTTTTTTTAGTAATACTTAAATCTATAATTTTTGTGCAACTATTAGAACTAACTGTTAACTGTTTGTTAAATATCCATGTGGGACATATAGATTTTGAGTTGATTTTACACTAAAATATTTATAGAGTGTTGCTATTGGGCATCTTAAGATGTCCAACACCATATAAGATATTGCCTTATGATTGGTTAGCGATACCAGATAATCCTTATTAAATTCAAATAAGTAGGGCCTGATATTAGATTGCACCAATAGCGATATGTCACCTACTCGTGGTGTTGGGCACCAGCGGTGTCCTTTAGCAATTCTCTTATTTAAAGGGATATTGGCGGTGATAATACCAAAATCTTTTTAATTGTTGCACTTTAATACCCAATTTTTTTACGGCAGTATACATTATATCAATAAAATTGTGCATTATTGGTACTCACACTTAACGTCTGACATGAGTGGACATGTGGCTTGATCTGATTAGTCGATATCATTTTTATTATTTAAATATAGTAAAAATTATTTAAAAATCATTATAATATAAAATAATTAAATAATTAAAATAAAAATTTAAACCTTAATTAATTAACATAATTTTTTTTTAAAAAAAATTGATCATGTTCATCTTCTCCTTCGGGGTTTCCTCTTCTTCTCATCATTACACAAAAGATGGGCATATCAGAAACATCACAAGCTCTACTCAATATATACGTATATGTATGTATTTATTTATTTTTAACAGAGTAATTAGATCTCTCCATCCCAATATTAAGTGATTCGCACGAGGATTTCTCCCTCCCAAATCCCTTTTTTTCTCATTATCAAAAATTAGAAATCCAATTATGGAAAATATTAATTACCATGTACAAAGTCATAGATTCAAACCACAAAGCAATCTGATATGAAACCCAGAACCAAGAAATCAAGAATTTCGAACAATTCTAAAATTTATAAACCCAAATTTTGTTGGTATTTAAATGATCAATTCAAAGTATGCAGTGAATATATGGACAAATTTTAATAAATATTAATAATAGTTAGAATCATACACATATATAAATATTAAATCACATACAAATAGATCAATGATTATATTTTGTAGCCTATCAATTGTCTTGAGTCTTTTTGAATAAATCAACGATCTTTTTTTATAAATCAACAATCTTCCTATCTAGTGTTCTGAGATCTCACACCCTGATCTTCTAAGATGTACTCAACACATAAAATCTAAAGAGTTTTGACAGAGAGAATATTTACAATAGAGAGAAGATTTAGAATAATTTTCAGATTTAGATAATACTATAGTTTGAGAGAGAGTCTATCTTTTTATTTTTCAAAAAAATAATCAAGTCTTTCCTCAAAGTCACTTACTGTGATACTTATAAAAATATTTAATCTAATTAAATAATCTTTATTTAATTAAAATATAATTCAAATTAAAACTGATTAGATATTTTCATTTAATTATTTATTTAAATCATAATTAAAAAGAATAATCGAATAAACTGATTAAGCAAAATTATTTGAAATTCAAAATTCAAATCTCATGGATTAAATCCCTAATGCTAGGCGCCACTGTACAATATAATGTGTGCCACCCAAGCTTGTATCACGTTTCCCTCATTTTTTCATTGGTTTATTTAATTAATATTTAAGACAATATATTTATCCCAACATAAATATCAGTTAATTCAAAATTAACTTTATCTTAAAATATTAGTTTTAAATTAAATAAATAAATATTATAAGATATTTATTATTCTCTCTTTATATTAATCAAAACAAGATTAATGTAAATTTTAACCTATAGTTTTTCAAAATAAAAACTATATGGTTAAATAATTGATTAGTGCCAAAAAATACACATTTATTGATTTTAATAGTTAAAATAAATTAAGTCTTAATTAATATTTTCATCAAATTAATATGATTAAATTTATAAATGAAAATATTTAATTTTAATTTAGTTTGTTTTATTTTGTAGGATTTAATTGATATTTTTGGAACTTGGAAACAAAGAAGAAAGAAGTAAATAAAATTGAAGAAATGAGGAAAAGTTGGCATTTTTGCAACTTGAACATAGAAGAAAATTGGCCCAATTCAGCCCAGGCCCGCTGGCCTTTTTCTCCACCTTCAGCGCCATGTGGCGCCTTGTCCTCGCGCCACGTGTCCCAACAGCACTCCTGCCAGCCAGTCCAAATACGCCACGTAGCATGTTCAGCAATGCCATCAATTCAACTTCTCTCCATCAATTAAGCCTCACTCCAACGTGACCATCCATCCAAAGCCAACCTTCAGCATCACAGCGGCCCAATACCAAGGCCCATCTTCAACATAGCTCCAGCAGCCTCACTCCAACGTGACCTCCAAAGCCTCCTTCAGCATTTATCTCCAGCAGGCCTAGCAACATCCAACGGCCCAACACAGCAAGCCCAATCCGAATCAGTCCCAGCTTCAGCTGCCTACGTGTCCTCCTCTGATTGGCTGGGAGTGGGTCAAAACCCTCATCTGCCACAGCCACTTTCAACCCATATTTTGTGGGTATTGGGCCTTGCAAAATTGCCATTTTGAGCTTTAAAGCTCATCTTTTTTGGTATTTTTGAAAAATGGCATTTGACTATACACCAAAATAACTAGGTTAATATTTATAATAAGATTTAATTTTTCAAAATCATAGTTTATTATTAACATTTCAGATTTATTTTGTAAACCCCAAATTGTTGTTTAATTTCTTTTTAGTCCTTTTCTCCATCTATAAATAGGGACACTTTCTTCACATTTTCTATGTAATTTTTAGAGTAGAGAAACTATAGCAAAATTTCCACTCACTTTCTTCTCATATTTTCTTCTTAGAATTTTGTGAGAATCATGAGCATAATGGTCTAATCTTCCTAGGAAGGTTAGGGATGATTCCATATGCAAGTGATGTTATTTTGCTACTTTGATTTACTATGTTCTTAATGTAATATATTTGAGTTATTTATGTTCTTTCATTTCTATCTTTATTTTATTATCTTTATTTACCTATGCTAATAGTATATAGGATTAGTCATGCTCTTTCTATGTGCTTCTAATTAGTAAAAGTAATATTGATACATAATTTTATGTCTAATCTTCTATTGCATTATTGCCCTTGGGTATTTTGTCATTTTTAGATTTTTCATAAGATTAGCTTTGTGCTTTTAAAGTAAAGAACTTTATAACTCAAATGGACTGTTGTTAGAAAAGAATATGGACTTTAATGTTAGATTTTCCAAGTAAATGTTGGGATGTGAACTATTTACTTGTGTATTTTTGTAAATCAAGTAACTAAGTAACTAACCAAGCATATGGATGATTCTTGAAACTTTTCCATTTCTCAAACTCTTGATTACATCTTACATTTATCTCACTTTATAATTTCATCAAAAAAATACAATACCAAAATCTCAAACCTCTTTCCATTTACAATTTTATTTATTTCTTGTTACTAACTTTTTGTGTTATTTTCTACTAATCTTTTGATTTTAGGTTACCTCCTTGTGGATCGACCGCCCGATTATACTACAACCACCGCTTAGTAGTTGTCACATTTTGGGCGTTAAACAATAATTAATTAATTCATAATTACTCAATTACTCATAATTATCACATAATTATTTCGTTGCACTAGAAAATTAATTCCTTTGCAATTTAGTCATTTATCTTTACAAAAATTTCTTTTGACATCCTTACCCTTGACAGTGTAGGACATGGGTAATTTAGGGACTATTAACCTATAATACGAAGCTCCAATAAACCAAATTATTAATCAAACTCTTTAATCTAATAATCATATTTATTAATTCCATGATTACTCCACTATAAATATGGAATTGCACTCTAAGTATTTATAGAATTATATTTATAGAGTTTTCTCTAGTATTTGATTGATATAATTCATATATGTAGTTTTGTCCTCCATTATTGGTTCGTTAATTAGAGCTGGTCAAAATTACCGTTTTACCTTTCTAATTACCTCTTAATCATTAAGTACCATTAATTCACTAGCGAATAATTAATCTATAATTTAATTATAGATTTGAGCTCAATAATTATTCAGTTCCAAAATCAACCCTTAAGGAAACCAATATTCGATCCGTTGGGAAAGCATGGATTCCATTATTGTAATTCATGTTCTCAGTCATCCATGATATTGAATTTCCCAAACAAAAGTCATTAGCCTCATTATTCTAAGAGACCTTAACGAGTGAATCAAAAGATCCAATAAACATAAACAGGAGTTCATGATTTAGACTGATCTACAAATGATCATATATTATGATAAGAATTAACTATTTACGTCAAACTACAAGTTTATAAAAATAATTAATTCACATCGGTCCTGTCATATATATTCTTTATTATATACAACACATTTACTAAGATGTCTATCTACATTAGTAAACCGAATCTAGATTACTTGCATCTCGTATGCTTAGTGTTAACCGAGATTTTCGATAACTCTACTAATGAGTAATATTTATTAATAATAATAATGAAAACAGAAGATTGACACGAGGTTTTTACGTGGTTGGGGCGTTAACTAGCCTTAGTCCACGAGTCTATATTATTAGAGCTTGAAGAAGCTTTTACAATGGAGTCTTCTCTCTATATCTTGACAGAGTTTCTGTCTTTTTCGTGAATAGGAGACCCTGTTTACAGTGCTCTGTAGCTTATATTTATAGACGCATGGGAATACCGGGTCTGGGCCAGATCCGACCCGGGCCCATCGGGAAAAATGGATACAAGCGGCCTCTCTAGTGGAGGCCCAATACAAAAAGATACAAAAATACATGAAATCTCAACCAGCTAAGGCCCAATAGGTTGACCTTAGAACTACATCTCGCTCGACAAAACGGCGCTTTGGGTCTGATCACTTCGTGTCACGAGGCAGATTCAGGAGACAAGACCAGTCAGAGTACTTGGCTGCGCAGTCCTGACACATCGGTGTGCAATCCCGAGGTGACCTTTTCTGCAGGCGAAAAGTGGGGACAACGCCCACGCGGAATGAGGCGGCTTCAGGGTCCTGGACGCTTGGCCCCTTCGACTGGGGGTGAGGTGATCCAGGTCTGTTTACCGTTGTCCCGCTTCATTTACCACAGGCTCGGACCATATCAGGGTCCGGGACCAGGACGCGTAGGCCGCGATGGTCCGAGCGCTCTGGACATCGCCCGGACTATCCTCGCTGATGACGGACCTGGAGGGACATCCCGGACCCCTCCATGGGCCCAGTCTTGAGTCCCCGGTCCATACCCGTCCCCTTGAACATTCTCCATACCAAGAGACCTTGGGCAGGGCCCACGTGCTGAGCTGGCCCTCTGACAGCGAGCCAAGACGAAGGCCCCGAGCCCATGCGGGAAATGGGGATAACATTTACCCCCCAAGCCTTCGCCCGGGCTTGCCGGGAGGAGGGTTGCATCGTCCCCGCGGCGCTCGCCAGGTTGCCTCCCTAATTCCTGCCCGAGTTCTTGGGTCCGGGCAGAAGGCCGTGGCATTGGTTGGATGCTTAGCCCGGATCATTTACCACGATCCGGGGACGTTTGCCTTCGGCCCGCTTTATGGTAAGGATACACGTGTCGCCGGGTGATTGCTGCGCGGGTCTTGAAGGGTCGCCTAGACCTCCCAAGGGTCGCTAGGCCTAGACTAGGGTGTCAGTGCATATCTCGAGGCGTCCCATCCGCACAGGGGGGCCATCATTAATGTCCCTGGAACGAGGTGGACCGTAGGATGGGGCAACCTTTGGCATCCGCCACTCCTGGGCCGTCGGATCTGAGGCGGCGAGGATCCAACCTGAAAGGACTCATAAATGCCCCTGCGCAACTCCTGACCGTCTGATGAAGAGACACCTGTCTGTTGGATCGTGGGCCAGGATTTGGGGCTAGTATAAATACCCCAAGAAAACCACATTTGGCACTTTTACCTCTTCGAACTAGCTCAAGAAAACGCAGACACTACTCGAGCTTTGCATGTCCGTCATCGCCGACGACATTCACCGCCACCTACTAGCTCTGCGCTTCCGCCTGTTCCCCAGAACCCCAACTTTTGTTCTTCTACCTGACGACGCATCTCGGGTTTGTCCTGTCGACGAACTACTGCACCGATTGTGCTACTTCAAGAACGAGGTCCTGCCGTTCTTACAGTCGGACAACCATCACCTTCTTCGGTCGACACCTCACAGTAAGTTCTTTTCAACTCTCTTGACAACTTTGTGAACTTGTGTTCTTCTGATGCGTGTGTTTAGACTCTGCTTTAGAAATTGTTAGGAAGGCTGCCTGGTTCGGGTTGCTCCGTATCGGGATGCCTCCCAGACGAGGGGCGGGCCTTAGTAGTCTCCTCTCCCGATCAGGGCCCCGGGGCTCTCCGGAGTCCCGGACCTGATCCGATGGGACTCCAAGCAGTCCTTAGGAGATTTCCCCGTACCTTGACCGACTTTCTTGGGTTTAGGTACTAACTGCTTGGTCTTTCTTTCTTTGTTCCCAGATCGTCAATTATGGCAACGGGCGTTACGCTCCATTCCGAAGAAGAGGTCAATAGGGCCCCAGTCACCGTTCCCGGATCCCAGACGCCTAAGGGCAACAGGTGGGAAATGGACGTGACGGCCAACTCGTTCTGGAATTACCGGATGATGCTGGTCCTGGAGCAGCGTCTGGGCATCGAATCGACTCCAGGCCTCTTTCACAATCGTCTGGCGAGGCTCGAGGAGCGGGCGCATACGTCCGTGGAAGGATTTGGAGCCTGGAGTGCTGGCCATATCAGCGCGGGAGCCACGCTCCCGCTTCATGACTATTTCGCGAGGTTCCTGACGTACGTGGGGATCGCACCATTCCAACTGTTGCCGCAAGCGTACCGCCTGCTTGCTGGGTGGAGGGTGTTTTGTGTCGCGAAGGAGATCGCGGAGCCTACCCCTGCGGAAGTCTTGTACTTCTACAAGCTGGTGCCGCAGGTCAACGTCAAAAACAAGACCCTGGACGACTTTTACAGGCTGCAGCCGCGGAGCAGCTATCCTGCTCCTACCAGTTCCTGGAGGCACCCTCCGGATGTCAGGCATTATTGGTTCATGACGTTTGGGTTCCTTGTTGACAAGAACCCCACACTGTTGCTGGACTTCCAGCGAGTGGGTAAGTATTCCTCCGGACATCGTTCTTTTATTCACCTTTTATACTCGTCTCTTATCATGTCTTCCGGGTCGCAGGGCCCTTCGCTCAAACCCCCCTTACCGAGTTCATCCTGGAAAGGAGGAGGTTTTATGCTAAGTTGACCGCGGAGGAGCTGGACGTAGGGGGCTACGTCAGGGACGATAACCTCCGGCTGGTTGGGATGCTCGCGGCCACCCAGACCATTGTTATCCCGAACCTTCGGGCCATCCCCTGCGAGAAGAACGTCGACGTCCGGGAGCAGTTGACCCTGGACCACATTGCCACCGTGGTAAGAGCGGCGCGGGCCGATGCGGCTAAGCGCAAGAAGGACCAAGCCCCGGCGGAGGCGGCCACCTCATAAAAGCTGGAGGAGCTCTTCGAAGATGCCCTACCCAACGCCGGGACGCCCAGGGCTAGCGTATCGGGGCGAGGTAACTCCCCTTTAATCTTAACGTATGCTCCTCAAGTTGAGGACTTAGATAGGGATAGGCTAGTACCCCCGGGCCCCGCGTTTGGGGCCGACGGGGAGATGAGGCCTTCAGCTCCCGTCCCTGTAGGCTCAGAGGTCCTAATGTTCTTATCTGAGTTCCTCCAATACGGGGGCTTTCTGAACCCGGACGACGTAGGGGATCGGGTCCATTCATTCGCTTTAAGGGAATTAAGTTTCGCCCGGGGCCTAGATGAGGGTTCGTCCCGGGTCGTTTTTAACTGCTTTGTGTGTTTTCATCTGTTTGGTTTACTGTCCTAACTCCTTTTTCTGTACTTTTGCAAAGGGCTCTGACATGTCGAACCCGGCCAGCGAAATGAGGAGACTCATCAAGGACAGGGCGCCCAAGAAGGCAGCCAGGAAAGGAAATGAGGTGACGGGCCCGGAGCCCCACCTTGCTAGAGAAACGCTCGAGACCGAGCTCCATCCAGGTGGAGAGGCTCTGGCGGTGGTTCCCTTCCATGCCGTGGAGCCTATTGCAGAATTCGCTTCTGACCAGCCCCCCGTGATTGATTTGGAGGCGGGCACGGCTGCCAGCCGAAACTCCAGGAAGAGGGGCCCGGAGGATGACGCTGGAGAAGGCAACATCGGGAAGAGGTCCCGGATGACGCGGGCAGGCTCGACTGAAGAATCACACGGGGAGAGTCGGCTGACCGCGAAGGAAATCCCCGCACCACCAGTCCTTCCCCTTCGACCAACTCTTCTCGAGGAGGGGGAGTTAGCCCTGCGGGACGAGCAGTCCCGGCTGATCAACCGGACCTGGGAAAACGGCCGGTGCTGGAGGGACGACACTTATAAGGCCCTGACGATCCGGCGCCAGGTCGAGTTCTTGGATCGCCCCGCCGAGTTCAGCGCTTCCCAGCCGATCGTGGACCGGCTAGTCGCCGAAGCGGGCTTTTGCCCTAAGCTCGGCCAAGACACAGCCCCCTGGCGGCTGATCTTCTGGACCAGATTGGGAGCACTATGTCCAACCTTCAGTTGAAGAGGTACGCCACGATTGCCAACCTGGACGTGCTGTTCATCTCCCAGGCTCTCCGCCACCAGGCCACCGCAATAACTTTTACTTCTCTCAAACTCCTTACCTCACTTGTTGATGATGGTTTTGTTTTCTAACTTTTCTTTGCTCCAGGTCGATCTGTTGTCCCAGCGGAGTGCCGATCTGGTGGCCGAGCTTGCCATAAATATGGAGACGGCCAAGCTGGAGCTGGAGGCGGCCGTGAATCAGAGGGAGGCCGTCAAGGAGACCCTTGGCCGAGAGACGGCTCGCCTCCAGGAAGAAGTGGCTCGTGTGAAGGCAGAGCGCGAGGAGCTCGGCCGCGCCAAGGTCGGGTTGGAAGAGGAGTTGTCCCGGAAGACAAAGGATGCCGACGACCAGGCGATGCTCTTGGAGGCGGCCGCGGCGCAATCTGCCCTGGATAAGGAGGAGATCCTGGCCTTGAAGGCCCGAGTCTGCAAACTGGGCGACTCTCTGCTCCAGGAGAAGGCGGCGCACGAAATGACCCGTCAGGAAAAGGAGGAGGCTGAGGGCCTACTGGATGTCACCTTTGATGAGGCCATCTACATGGCCTGGTGCAAGGATAAGAGAATGAATCTCCTTGTCTTCCCCGATCCTGAGTCAAAGCGGGCCGAGTACGAGGCCAAGGAGAGGGAGGATGCGGACCTCCGGGAAGATGCGCTGTAGGCCCTACCCCCGGCCTTGTTTTTTTATTAGTGTTTTTGGCTTGTAATTAAATTTAAAACACTGCTACTTTCTTTGGTTTTTACGAAGGCTTCTTTCCAATGTTCAGTAGAAATCTCAATTTGTTGTCGCGACTAACTGATTGCAGGGGTTTAGTTCCGGTTCCAACGGCCTGGACTAGACAAAACGGCTTAACTTTCCAAGTATCTAATCCTGGCACCCTATCCAGGGCCCTCGGGGCTTAGTTTAACCTGGTGTTTTGTTCTCCTTTTATTAGTCTTAGACTCTGGCTTTGTCCCAGGGTAAACCGGACGCTTTTATACCCCCGGACTCCGTTCGTCCGGGACTAGACCGGCCTTGGGCACGGTCCCCTTTTATACCCCCAGACATCGTTCGTCCGGGGTGGGACCGCCTTTAGGTCGGCCCTCTTTTATACCTCCGGACATCATTCGTCCAGGGCTGGACCGGCCTTGGGCACAGTCCTTTTATATACCCCCAGACATCGTTCGTCCGGGGTGGGACCGCCTCCAGGTCGGTCCTCTTTTATTCCTCCGGACATCGTTCGTCCGGAGCTGGACCGGCCTTGGGCACGGTCCTTTTTATACCCCCGGACATCGTTCGTCCGGGGTGGGACCGCCTTCAGGTCGGTCCTCTTTATTTTATACCCCCGGACATCGTTCGTCCGGGGTGGGACCAGCCTTAGGCGTGGCCCCTTTTTATACCCCCGGACGTCGCTCGTCTGGGGCTGGACCGGCCTTGGGCACTGTCCTTTTTTATACCCCCGGACATCGTTCGTCCGGGGTGGGACCGCCTCCAGGTCGATCCTCATTTATTCCTCCGGACATCGTTCGTCCGGGGCTGGACTGGCCTTAGGCATGGTCCTTTTTTAAACCCCCGGACATCGTTCATCCGGGGTGGGACCGCCTTCACGTCGGTCCTCTTTTTTATACCCCCGGACGTCGCTCGTCCAGGGTGGGACCGGCCTTGGGTTCGGTCTTTATTTTATACCCCCGGAAATCGACGTCCGGGGCGGGACCAGCCTTAGGCGTGGCCCCTTTTTTATACCCCCGGACGTCGCTCGTCCGGGGTGGGACCGGCCTTGGGCTCGATCCTCTTTATTTTATACCCCCAGACATCGTTCGTCCGGGGCGGGACCAGCCTTAGGCGTGGCCCCTTTTTATTTTATACCCCCGGACATCGTTCGTCCGGGGCGGGACCAGCCTTAGGCGTGGCCCCTTTTTTATACCCCCGGACGTTGCTCGTCCGGGGTGGGACCGGCCTTGGGCCTGATCCTCTTTATTTTATACCCCCGGACACCGTTCGTCTGGGGCGGGACCAGCCTTAGGCGTGGCCCCTTTTTATTTTATACCCTCGAACATCGTTCGTCCGGGGCGGGACCAGCCTTAGGCGTGGCCCCTTTTTTATACCCCCGGACGTCGCTCATCCGGGGTGGGACCGGCCTTGGGCTTGATCCTCTTTATTTTATACCCCCGGACATCGTTCGTCCGGGGCGAGACCAGCCTTAGGCTCGGTCTTTATTTTATACCCCCGGACGTCGCTCGTCTGGGGTGGGACCGGCCTTGGGCTCGGTTTTTGGATTTCCCGGACTGTAGTCCGAGCTGGGACTAGCCTGAGCTTGCTCCCCGCCAAGTGTTTGCTTACACCTGGGATGGGACTCCCCGCAAGTGAGCGGAGACAGGTCTGGGGTCACTTGAGAAAGATTTGGCATAGTTTTGACAATAACCCTTTATGACGTTTTGCATACGCCATTTCCATTGTTTAAAAGACACTCACCCTGAGGCGTACATTGTTTACAACGAAAATATTAAACTAGGAAAAACTCCCGGACTATTTATAGTATTTTTGGAGATGCTCCGCGTTCCAGGCTCGCGGGACTTCTGAGCCATCGAGCTGCTTTAAGCGATACGTTCCGGGGCATACCTCGTGCTGGATCTCATACGGCCCCTCCCAATTAGGGCCCAGAACCCCCACTCCCGGATCTTGAGTGGCAGGGAAGACTCTGCGCAGGACTAGGTCGCTAGTTCCAAACTTACGGCTCTTGACTCTGGAGTTGAAGTGCCGCGCGATTTTGCCCTGGTACATCTTCAGCTGCACTTGCGATGTAATGCCCCAAATTTCCTAATAAGGTTTAGGACCTTGATTAGGAGGCCGGGAGGGCCATAATTGATTTATTATAGTATTTATCGATTATATGCATGTTTACGTTGATTATATTATTATATGATGGTGAATGCATGCATATGGGAGAATTTATTATTGTGATGGTATTTTGGTAATTTGGCCACTGTGGGCATAATTGTGTATTTTGGGTGCATGATTTTGATTAATTATTATAGCCACATTATAAGGTGGATTGGTTCGAGCTTTTCGACATGAGACGATCATGAGATGTAAGTGTTCGGTCTAGTCATAACGGGTTTAAGTCCGGGGCTCGGGGTGAGTCTCGGGGTGAATTTAATGATTAGAACATTACCGGGAATTAAAGGGTAATGGGATATGATTTATTGGTATTTGGGAATATTGAGAATAGCGGGAATTGGAGAACGTTAATTATAATTAACGAGATAGGTGGGTAAGGACGGTTTTACCCTCGGAAGCTTTTAGAGGGGTTTATTGGCTTAGGGGCATTATGGTCTTTTGACCTTAAGGATTTATATCAGCCTAAGGGAGTTTTAGAAGGCTGTGGAAACAGAATAAAACAGAGCCAACCTCATCCTTTCTTCATCCAATCTCCCGTACAAACTTTCCTTCATCCTTCTCTTTGAATTTTGAGAGCCACCTTGAGAAGTTAAGCTTGGAGATCAAAGGGGGAAGCTAGGGAACTTGTCACAGCCATTAAAGGGGATTCAAAACCGTGTTTGAGGTGAGTTTCAGTTGTGAATTTAATGGTGTGCTCTGTTTTTGAGTTTCTTAAGTTTTTAAGCTTAGAATTGGACTTTGTGAATTGTTGAGTTTTTGGTTGGTTTGAGCTTAAGGTTTTGGTGGTTTTGGACCATTGGGAAGTTTGAGAACTTTGATTTGATGATTTGGAGATGTTTGGATGGGTTTTTGGAAGGTTTTAGAAGTGGAAAAACGAAGAAAAATGGCTGGTGCGAAGTTGGGCCGCGGCCCTAGCTTGAAGAAGGTGGTGGAGGCTCTGTCAGGGGGGCGCGCCGCGGCATGGTCCATGTAGGGCCGCGGCCCTTAAGGGAAAAATTGCCCAAAAATGTGTTTTTGTGATGGAAACTTAACTCTAAGGGCCTAGAATCGATCCTACTACTTAGTTGAGTGGGATTCGATGTTCCGGAGGCTTGGGTTGGGTTTGGAAGTATTTAATTACTCATTTTAATGATACCTTATATTTTGGTTATGACTAGGTGACCGCTAAAGGACTGAAAGCTGATCGATCTCAAAGGTCGTTTCTTTTATTAATTATCGCTCGAACCCAAGGTAAGAAAACGACGCCCCATATGTGACATGCATGGCTGTGATTGATGCATGTTGGATGTTTAAATGTAAACATTGATAGCATAATGAATGCCTGGCAATCTTGCCCATTTGCATATGATTATTATTGAGGCATGCTGGATGATTAAATGTGATGCATGTAATGCACGAGAAACATGTGATTGGGGCATGCCATGAATGATGAATATGAGATTGGTCAGAGCTTGAGTCTCTGGGTTTGTGCATGATCATGATTATGCTAGCAACTGTTTAGTAAGCATGCTGAATGCCCTATTCTTGGATAATTGGCATATGATACGTATTGATAGCATTGCTTACTTGTGGATGGTACTGACTAATTAGTCAGATTTGGCAAAGGTGCTAGTATCAGCTGTGAAGCTGTGACTTAGTAGTCAGGTTCGGCAGTGGTACTGGGCACTGGTCACGTTGCACTGACTCGTCAGTCAGAATTGGCAAAGGTGTTAGTATCAGCTGTGAAGCTGTGACTTATTAGTCAGGTTCGGCAGTGATACTGGACACTAGTCACATAGCGCTGACTTATTAGTCAGAATGGCCTTAGCATGGATTACGCAAGCCAACGGAGATTAGATCTATTCGACCATCAGCATTGAATGACTCAAAGAGCATTAATGCCAGGCCGACCGTGAGGGTCGATGAATGAAATAAGAACTTGGAGGCTAGTGGCTTACCTAGCAGCCACTCTCCCTCTTGAATCATGTGATGTTCACTCATTGGTTTGAAAGCTTTACGCTAAGTGTGATTATAATGATAATCATTTGATAATGTTTGTATAAAGTGTTATGTTTTCTTGTTGGGCTTCGGCTCACGGATGCTATGTGGTGCAGGTAAAGGCAAGAGGAAGCTGGACCATCCTTGAGTAGGAGAGCTTAGGTGATGACGTGTACATATGCAGCTGCCTGTCCGCCACGGCCGAGGTTTAAAGTGGAACTAGGGTTGAACCCTGTTTTGCCGCTTAGAACGGCCTGTTGTAAATATTTTCTGTAATAAACTCTGAAATTATATTTTCGGGATCCCAATGTATATGTTAAACGTTCTAGTGAAACGTTACATCCTAACGAAAGTTTTTAAACCCTAAACCGCTAATCATACTTAGTTACACGATTTGGCCAAATGACTCGATTAGCGAGTTTAGCACTGTTTACAAGGCACACCGTAACGGTCCCTGGAGTTTGGGGCGTTACAACTTGGTATCAGAGCGAGCCAAGGTTTATGGTTCCTGAAGACAAGCTGGGCATGTACACTCTGTTGGAAATGTGCCCTGAAAGCATATGTAGTAGACATTGTTTTTATGAAATAAATAAATAAATTGAATTTGTTATGCATATATTTTATGGACTATATTATTCTATGATAATATTATGTAAATATCAGGAAAATTCCTAAGGTCATGTATGTAATCTCAAACACGTATTAGTACGAGAGGATTGTGTTTGAGATAAATGAACTTGAATAGTTCGCAGTAAAATAAAGTTATGGAATCTTTAGATTAATTACTGCAAGTACGGTCCACTAGTATTATGAATACATGTGATCTAGATCCGGATCACTAGTGTGGCAGGACACTTTAGTGGAGGTGCTTTATATATTGAGAATATATAGAACTGGACCAGATATGTTTATTAATACTTAGTTAAATACCGTTTCGAAGTATTAATTAAATATATCAACTGATGATCATATACAAATTGATCTTAATCCTGAAGTTACTATGAACTCCTGTTTATATTATATGAGTTCTTTGATTCACTTGTTAGGGTTTGTCAGAATGATCAGGCTAGAAACTTTTGTTTTGGGAACTCATTAATATAGATGGCTGGGGACATAGTATACAGATATGGAATCTATACCTTCTCGCAAGAGATTGAATGATGGTTCTCTTAAGGGTTGACTTTTGGGACTGAAAGGTTATTGAGCTCAAATTCATAATGTAGTTATGAATTAACCTTCACTAGTAGAGTCAATGATACTTAAGGAAACAAGACATAATTAAAAGGGTAAAACGGTAATTTTATTCCCGATTAATTATGAACCATTATTAGAGGGTCAAGTTGTATGCAATGATTAAATCAATGGACGCTTTATGATTATAAAGTACTCAGTAAATGAAATGTCTATAATTACAAGAGTTCAATCTCATATTTATAGTGGAATAATCATGAGATTAATAAATTAAGATTATTTAATTAAAGAGTTTAATAAATAATCTCAAATTTATTGAAGCTTGGAATTATAGGTCCATAGGTCCCCATAGCGGCTCTATCAACACTGTTCAAGGTAAGAGTTGATATGAAGGGAAAATAGTTTAAAGACATATTTAAGAAGAAACTTGTTCTTCAGGCCAAATATGCAATTATATGATAATAGTGATTAATTAATTAATTACAAATTAGTTGTAGTTAACAAAATTAATTAATATTTAATTATTATATAATTTTTGAAATTATATTAAATAATTAAATTAAAATTTGAAATTTAATTAAATAATTAATTGATTGTAATTTTCGAAATTATGATTAATTAAATATTTATTTTCAAAAATTTTGGGTTTAATTAATTAATAGAATTAATTAAATATCTTTATTTGAGTGGGAGAAAATAATCTGATAAGTTCAAATTAGATTTGAATTTAAAAGATTGATATTTATTCAAATAATTAATTATATTTGATAATTAATTAAAAAGATAGTTAATTTGAATTCAAATTTGAATTAGCTATCAGGTTGTTAGATCTTATCTGACAAAGAAATTTGAATAAATAATTAAATAAAATTTGAAAAACCAATATCCCTAGAAATTAGGAAGCTACACGTTCACACACAGTCCAGGACTGTGTGTGGCGTGTAAGGGCTGGCATTTTCAGGGATGGGATTTTCAATTTTATTTGTTTAATTAATTAATTAATGGATAATTCAAAAAATTGTTTTTTGGATTTTTTCATTAATGGAATAATTAATTAATTAAAAATTAAATTGTAAAATGGTTACAGATTTAATTTTTAAATTTTGAATTTTTTTTTTCTGTTAAGTATGATTGATCATAAAATTATTCAGATAAAAAAAAAAAAAAAAGTGAGACTACTCTGACAATTTCGCTCTGTGAAAAATAGAACGATAGTTTTCTCTCTCCCTGAAAATAAAGAACCAATTCTCAGGCCTATTCTCTTGATCTCATGAGTTGAGTACATCAAGAAGAATCACAAATAAACTATCATTCATTCTCTAAGTGCCCACACATTTCTTGAGGTGTAGAGAACGCTTTGGAAGATCTTGGTGTGAGTACGTGGGAGCGGCTTGGATAGGAAGATCGTTCTAAATACGAAAAGATAGCAAGGACACTTGATAGGCTTCAAGAGGTATGATTTCTATTAGTATCTTGTTTATGATTAATGTATGTATATTAATGGATCCGCATATTTAAAGGTAGTTTAAATATGTTACAAAATTTTTGTTGTACACTGGGCCAACCACACCACCTTTTCGATGCGTATTAGGAAACTCGTTCCTAACACATTCATCACTGAAGATAGCTCCACTCAAGGAATGGTAACTATTTCTGTAGCTATGTGTATAGTTGTTTGAATAAAATGTAAATGCTTTACCTGCACATTGTATTAGGGAGCATGAGATTCTGATAGAGCCTGGCTCTTGACTATATGATTATATGCTCCGTGAATATATTTATATGACTGTGATCATATGATTTCCTGCTCTGTGAATATATATAACTGTGTTATTTGCATGCTGGGATTGGAGGCATGGTTTGAATGTTGGAAGAGCAAGGATTATGAGTATGTATGAATGTCATGGGCATGTTTGTAGCACTGCAAGTGGTTTATGATTTGTGGTGTGGTAAGATTTATCCCGTGGGAGAAAGCCCTTGATATGCTTATTGTGATTAATGGATCAAGTTATTAGCTGCAGATTGAATCAGTAGGTTTGTACTCAAGGCAAATTATGAGGCCTGGTGATAGTTATACAGGGGCTGGGAGTTACAACCAGGGTATCAGTTTTTCGTCTGCATCTTTGAATGTTCAGCAGACGTTTACAGATTTGCAATTAAGATTGCAGAGACAGGAGGAAGAGATCAGGTATTTGAAGCAACATCGGAGTCTGTTAGGGAGTACCTCTTCCTTTGCTATGCCAGGGGTGGCATCAATTTCAGCTCAGCCTAGGGTTGAGAATAGATGGGAATTTCTCTGTGGAAGATTCCTGAAGTTTTATCCTCCAATCTTTGGGGGAGGCCTAGATCCATTCAGAGCTGAGCAATGGATGGGTATGATTAGCTCCATTTTTGATAGTATGGGACTGGTGGGTCACGATAGAGTGATCTGTGCTACATGTGTATTGCGAGATGATGCCCAGACATGGTGGGAGGTAGTATCCCAGACACGAGATACAGCTGTGATGGACTGGAAAGAGTTTAGGCAGCTGTTTAATGAGAAGTATTACTGTGGTGTGGCTAAGACTGCCAAGGTGAATGAGTTTTTGAGTCTTGCTCAGGATAATGCGTCAGTGACCGAGTATGTTACTAAATTTGATGAGTTGGCCAAGTTTTCTTTAGACATGGTACCCACAGATATAGCTCGGAAGGAAAGATTTATTCAGGGGTTGAATCCTGGAATAGCTCAGGGCATTAGAGTTGCCCCAGTGTATGAAGTCTCTACCTATGCTCAGGTGGTAGAGAAGGCTCTTGCTGTTGAGAGTATAGTAGTTGGGCAGCAGAGTGCTGGAGAGCATGGAGCTCAGATAGTGGTATCTCCACTTATTGGAAGAAGTGAAAGTGGAAGTTTGAAGACTCGTCTAGAATGCGCTCGGTGCAAGAGGCATCATTTGGGGGAATGCCGAGCAAAGGCATGTTTCTTGTGTAGAATGGTTGGGCATCCCAAGAAGGATTGTCCAAGGCTAAGTGAGCTTGAGCAAAGGAGGATAGACAGTTTGACTCCAACTCAAGTGTTTGTTTCAGAGCAGTTAGAGACTGAGACCGACACCAGTTCCTCGGGGTTGACAGGTCAGTTTTCTAGCTCGGAGTTTTGAGTTATGCTGTTTGGCCTTGGTGCCATGCTTTTCTTTTGTTGGTACGTATATAGAGAAGGGTATACTGATGGTATATAGAGATCACATGGTTATGTTGTGATGAGAAATGTAACACAGTACTGGCAACTTAAGAGATAAGTTGAGTTATGGCAAGGACTCATCAGGGATTCTGATAAGGCTGGTTATGACAGGCTTTGGTTTGATCCAGGGTTGGATTGGTTAAGTAATTAAAGAGCGATCTTGAATGGCAAAGAAAGTGTAGTAATTCTTGGGCTTGAGAGTGCAGAGCCTTGTGTTGATTAGTTGGTGTATGGTTCTGTGTGCTTATGAAACTTGTAGCGAGAGCTCCTTCCACGAAGACTTTCCATACGGGCGCCGTGGGGGCCTCGGGAATATTTTCTTCTGGGGAAATCCTGGAACATTCGACGATGAAATTGGCCAAGGCCTATCCTTTGATGGACACCCGGGGCACGTAAGATATATCGAACTGGCTTAGCTCCATTGCCCACTTCAGGAGTCTTCCCAACGACTTGGGTCTCTGCAATACCTGCCGCAGGGGATGGTTGGTTAAGACCTTTATGGCATGAGCCTGGAAATAAGGTCGAAGCTTCCTGGATGCAATCAACAGGCAGAAGGTCAGCTTTTCGATCAATGGGTATCGAGACTCGGCGTCTAGTAGCCGCTTGCTCACATAGTATACCGGGAGTTGCGTCCTTTCTTCTTCTCGCACCAGCGCGGCGCTGATCGCGTGCTCGGTCACGGCCAGGTATAGATACAGTGGCTCTCCTTCTACTGGTTTCGCCAGGATAGGGGCTTTGGCCAGGTGCTCTTTCAGCTTCCGGAAGGCCTCCTCGCACTAGTGCGACCACTCGAAACGCTGGCTTCTCCGAAGGACGTTAAAGAAAGGGACGCACTTATCCGTGGCTTTAGAAACGAAACGGCTCAGGGCGACCACTCGCCCCGTCAGGCTTTGCAAGTCCTTGTGCTTCCGGGGAGAGGCCATGTCGATCAGTGCCTTGATCTTGTCCGGGTTGGCTTCTATTCCCCGGAAGCTCACTATGAATCCCAGGAACTTCCCGGAGGCCACGCCGAAAGTGCACTTCTTAGGGTTCAGCTTCATCCCGTACTTCCGGATAACTGCGAAAGCCTCTGCCAAGTCGTCCGAATGGTTCCGGGACGTCTTAGACTTTACCAGCATATCATCGATGTATACTTCCATGTTTCGCCCTAGCTTGGCCCGAAACATCCGATTGACGAGCCTTTGGTACGTTGCTCCAGCATTCTTGAGTCCGAAAGGCATCACTATGTAGCAATAGATGCCCTTGTCGGTTTGGAAACTGGTATGCTCCTGATCCGCCATGTGCATAGAGATCTGATTGTAACCGGAGTAAGCATCCGTGAAACTCAAGATCTCGTATCCAGACGTGGCATCCACCATTTGGTCGATTCGGGGGAGCAGGAAACAGTCTTTCGGACACGCTTTGTTGAGGTCCGTGAAGTCAATGCATGTTCTCCAGGTCCCGTTCAGTTTTGGCACCAAGACGGGATTGGCCAACCACACGGGGTACACAGCCTTGCGTATGAAGTTGATGGAAGACAACTTCTCCACCTCCAGCTTGAGGGCCTCAGCCCTCTCCGTCCCCAAAGGTCTGCGCTTCTGGCGGATCGGGGTCGCGTTTGGGTCAATACTTAACGCGTGGCAGATGATATTGCGGTCGATCCCGGTCATATCGGAGTGGGACCAGGCCAGAAGGTCCTGGTTTTCCTGGACTCGGGCGATAATGGCAGCCCGAATGTCTGCCGGCAGGCTCTTTCCTACTTGGATGATCCTGGCCGGGTCGGCTTCGCTGATGCATACCTCTCCTATTTCGTCCATTGGCTCCAGGACGCGATCGTCTCTTATCCGCGGGTCTAGATCATCCTCTTCCTGTACCACTTGCTCAGCAGGAAGGAGGAGGGCTGGTTCGACGGGCTCCTCCTAGACCATGTATATGGACCGGGCAGAGATATGGTAACACTTTCGGGCGCTCTTTTGGTCTCCCCGGACAGTTCCTACCCCTCCGTTGTCGCATGGGAACTTCATGCAAAGATGGCAGATGAAGGTGATGGCCCCGAACTCGACCAACGCAGGCGCCAAAGATGACGTTGTAAGCGGTGGGGCAATCCACCACAACAAAGGTGCAGAATTTGAACGAGTGCTGCAATTCACTCCCCAGCGTAACCGGTAGCTGGATCTTTCCCATGGGGAGAAGCGCATCTCTGTTGAAGCCGTAGATTTGGGTTGGGCAGGATGCCAGATCCACTTCCGTTAGGCTAATGGCGGTGAAGGCGGGTTTGAACAACAAGTTGACGGAGCTCCCGTCTTCCACTAGCACGCGGGACACCAATTTGTTGGCGATTTGAGCGTCTATGACCAGCGGGTCATGGTGCGGAAAGTGGACGTTGCGGGCGTCGTCCTCCGTGAAGGTGATGGGGAGATTTATCAATTTAGGGCGCTGAGCCGGAGCCTGGACAAGTGCGCAAACTTCCTGGTCGTGGTCTAGTTCGCTCAGATAGCGCTTTTGGTCATTCCTTGAAGGCCCTCCTAGGTGAGGTCCGCCCGAGATGGTTGCCACGTGCCCGTCCACTCGAGGGGGTGCCGCCCCGGAGGGATAAGGCATTCTGGGGCTGGGAACTTGCGCTGTGAGGTCCCCCTGAGGGGCCTGCGCCGGAGGTCCCTGTGCATACCCTCCTTGGGGGGGGTATGCCCGAGTCGTTCCCGGGGCCGCTGGTTGCCCAGGGTTTGCTGACACGCCCGGGACTCCCACGGGCATCCGTACCCACTGGTGGAGGTGCCCCAGCTTGATGAGATTCTCAATCTCATCTTTGAGCTGCCGATACTCATCGGTGGAGTGGCCCACGTCCTTGTGATAGGCACACCTTTTGCTGGTATCTCTCGGATTCCTTCCCCCCTTAAACATGGGGCTAGGCTTCCGGTAGTGGACTACCCTTTCTGTCGCCAGGTAGATGCTTTCCCTGGTGTCTACCAAGTTCGTGTATTCTGAATATTGGGGCTCATAGCCCCTCTTCCCCTTCTTGGCCGGCTCGGGCCGGTTCTGGCCTTTCCCTGATCGCTTCCCCCGGGAGGGATTTACGCTAGCCTCGGTCACTCCTGTTTGTGACTGTTGGGCCACGACGGGGGCCATGCTGTGTCTTGCTGGCGCGGCGCCATAACTGGAGAAGTGGGTTGACTGGGCCGTGGAGTACATCGAAGTGGCCGGGCCGTATACCGTAGGGGAGTAGCTTACTCCGGGCGCGACGGCCGATCCCGGAGCGATGGGGGGCGCGGCGTAGGACTGCGTCGGGAATTGTCTCGCAAATCCCGGAATCGTTTGAGAGACGGGATGAGGAGCTGGGGGCCACCCGAAGGCCTAGATCTGAGCTTCCTCCCAATTGATAAATCCTTGGGCCCTCCTGATGAATTCTTCCAAGGTGGCAGCCTTGCTGCGCTGCATGTCATCCCAAAGGGGGGACCCGGCCCGGATCCCGGACTGCAGTGCTACCAGGCGCTGTCCGTCGTCGACTTTCGTCTTGGAGGCTTATTCTTTAAAGCGCTGGATGTAGGCTCTCAATGTCTCCATGGGGAGTTGCTTAATATTGGCGAGAGCGCTGATTTGCATATCCATCCTCATGGCGGCCACGAACTGTTTTCGAAATGCTGATTGCAGCCCGGACCAGGATTGGATGGACCCCGGTTTAAGCCTCTTCCACCACTCTTCGACGGGACCGCCCAAAGTGATTGAGAAGCAAAGGCATTTGCCGTCGTCGCTGACATGGGCCACTATCATGAGTCGGTTGTACCGGGACAAATGGTCCCTGGGATCGGTATTTCCAGTATAGGCAGTGAGGCTCGGCATCTTGAACCCCTTGGGTAGTACGGCGTCCAGGATGTGCCTTGCGCATGACTCTTTATCCTCTTTGTTGGAGTCTATGTCTGCGCCTTCCTGCTTGCGGACCAGGCGATCAATGACCTTTTTTAATGCGGCCATCTGCTCCATGAGCAGCCTGGCCGTGCTATCCTCCAGGGGGATTCTCTCGTTCCTCCTGTCGTTGATGTTGTTCCTGAGGTCGCCGTCTCGAGGGAGTATTTTTTCCTTGCGGGCCCGCTCTTTTCGAGCGTTCAGCCCATCGCGTAAATCTATATGGGAAATGTCGTCCCTGGAACTGAGGGCGTGACGTTCCTCGCGGCGAGGCCGTTCTTGACGATTCTTGTTGACCGAGGCACTTGGGTGCAAAGACCCTTCCCGCCCGTTTGGCCCTGGGGCGTGCCGGGGCTGTGCATTCCGTGGCCGTGTCCCCTGTGGATCGATCGGGTGGCCTCGTCCTGGGACGGGACGCACCCTTTCTTTCCTAGGTAGCGGCCGTGAACGTGCCCCAGCTTTCTCGACGGGGGTGGTTTTCTCCCGGGTCTTTCGTCGCTCCCTGCCCGGGCCTCCTGGAGCCGGTTCGGAGAAAGGTTCCGGGGGACGGACCAGGCTGGCACCTCTGGGGGCCTCGGTTTGCTCTCGGGGAGCGGGTTGCTGCGTTTCTGGAAGTGGGCCAGCTGCGGGGTCGGCTGCCGGACCCTGCGCGGCCATGAGCGCCTGCAGGGCCTGGAGAGACTCTTGCATCCGGCGATGCGCCTCCGCCTGCTCAGCGATCCTGGCTTCCTGATCCAAGACTTGCTGCCTGTTGGGTTTTATGCCCTTAATAAAACCATTTTTCTTATGTAACACGTTATTATTATCAATAAAAGAAGTAGAAATCATTTTGTTTATTCAATTGCATTGTTCGCTTGTTTTATTACATGTTTATTCAATTAATACAAACATTCATAAAATCCTGAACATATGGATAGTTACAATTATGGTGACTAGGTCACAGTGGATTATAGTTGCAATTATATGTTCAAAAGAACAAGTCCTAGATTAGATCAGTGCATTGGATTTTCACTGATTAGGAAATCTACGATATGATCTACTTACACATTAGTAGTGTGATGTCTTGTCCAAGGCATTGACCAAGTAGATATGATCGGATGTATTTGGTTACATCGGACTAGGACCGATATTGATTATTGATTGATAAATAAGTATCGTTGTTATCGAATCTAATCAATATCACAACGTTGACCATAGGTTAAGTCGATCTTAATTCTGAGTGATAATATTCTGCTAATTATATTATTTAAATCTTTTGACTTGTTCGTTACCAGCTTACCCTACGGTCTAGCCCATACTTACATCTTGGAGATTTAGTAATGAAATTGAGTGGGAGTATTATTCATAGATATGAAATCTATAACTTCTGTATGAGAAGTGAAAAGATGATTTCCTTAATTGCTTTGTTCAAAAGGTTAAATGATTGAGATCTCATTTCTGTGATTAAGTTCACGGAAATATCATTTATAAGGAACTTAGTGGGAGTTAAGGATAAAATACTGATGAGGGGTAAAACGGTAATTTTCACCCAGCTTGTTAGTAAGTCATTGATAGAGGATTGACTAATTGTAATGGTTATAACAATGGATAACGTATTTATGCTTTGGAAAATACGTTCTATGAATTCAAGAGTTCAATTCCAAGTCTATAGTGGAGTCACGAGGAATTAATAAGGTAGTGAAATTATTCGTAAATAAATTCACGGTAACTTATTGGAGCTTGATTTCATGGATCCATGGTCCCCGCATCACCTTTGAGTAAATCATCTAGAATGTCTCAATTAATTGATTTAATTATCAATTAGGATTTTTTTTAAAGTTGACTAGGTCAATTTTGGAAAATTTATAGAGATATGAGATTTAGAGAATAAAAGAGAATCTTTGGGTAAATTTATTAATATTGATAAATTGGTGTCAATATAAATAAATAAAAATTAAATCAAGTTTCAAATTATAATTAGTTAATTTGAATAAGGATTTAGTTAATTAATTAAAATAAATAAATAAATAAAAGGTTTTGAATTTAGGCCCAATTGGGATTTAAATTCAAAATAAAAGTATTGGGCCCAAGTCCATTTGTGGGAGCCCAAGGCTTTTATCTTTTTGTTTATTAGTTTAATTAATTCAAAATTTAAATTTAAATTTAAATTTAAATAAAGCCCATTAAGTTGTCTATATAAGGAATATGATATATAGGGTTTTCATAAGTCAGTATCAGTTAATTCATTGGGTAAGTGAAAACCTAGACACTCTAATCCTTTCTTAGCCACTTTCTCTTCTTCTTTTCTAGATCTCTTTCTCATGTGTTGAGAACCAGCCCACACTAGTTCTAGATTGATCAAAGGCTTGGTGAGGAAGACTGTGTTGCTAATCTAGTTCAATCTCTTGATAATACTCTGCTACAGAAAGGAATCAAGAGTTAGAGAGATTAAGGAAGGAGTTGTTCCAGTTCCGCTGCGTATTCGTAAGTTTCTACATCATTGTGTTTATGTTAATTTACGAATATAATGTTCATATGTATGTCATGTTATTCTATGTTTCTATTATGTGTTTGGAAAAATAATAGGAAGCATGCATCTAGATTTAAATTTTAAGATCCTACACTGCCTTAGTCTGGTCACTTCCAAGTCCTGCTGATCGTCGCGGGGGGTCCTGGAATCCGCAGCTTCGTTGTGGTATTCCCCCTCATTTTCCTCATAATACTCCTCCTCGTTTTCTACTTCGTACTCTGTCCCACCCTCGTAGTCCTGGGACTCGTCTTGGTGAGACGTTTGAGGAGGCACGTCCTCGGGCAGGTCCTGTGGAACATGCTGCGAAGGCAGCGGGTCTCCGTTGCCCTGCTCTGGGTTGGTAGGGTCGAAGGTGGTGTGTCGGGTGTTCACCATCGTAGTAAAGGCTTGACGTTAGCACTAGCTTCCTTCAGCTCTCAATGAAAGCACCAAACTGTTAACCGAGATTTTCGGCAACTCTACTAATGAGTAATATTTATTAATAATAATAATGAAAGCAGAAGATTGACACGAGGTTTTTACGTGGTTGGGGCATTAACTAGCCTTAGTCCACGAGTCCATATTATTAGAGCTTGAAGAAGCTTTTACAATGGAGTCTTCTCTCTATATCTTGACAGAGTTTCTGTCTTTTTCGTGAATAGGAGACCCTGTTTACAGTGCTCTGTAGCTTATATTTATAGACGCATGGGAATACCGGGTCTGGGCCAGATCCGACCTGGGCCCATCGGGGAAAATGGATACAAGTGGCCTCTCTAGTGGAGGCCCAATACAAAAAGATACAAAAATACATGAAATCCCAACCAGCTAAGGCCTAATAGGTTGACCTTAGAACTACATCTCGCCCGACAAAACGACGCTTTGGGTTTGATCACTTCGAGTCACGAGGCAGATTCAGGAGACAAGACCAGTCAGAGTACTTGGCTGCGCAGTCCTGACACATCGGCGTGCAATCCCGAGGTGACCTTTTCTGCAGGCGAAAAGTGGGGACAACGCCACGCGGAATAAGGCGGCTTCAGGGTCCTGGACGCTTGGCCCCTTCGACTGGGGGTGAGGTGATCCAGGTCTGTTTACCGTTGTCCCACTTCATTTACCACAGGCCCGGACCGTATCAGGGTCCGGGACCAGGACGCGTAGGCCGCGATGGTCCAAGCGCTCTGGACATCGCCCGGACTATCCTCGCTGAGGATGGACCCGAAGGGACATCCCGGACCCCTCCATGGGCCCAGTCTTGAGTCCCCGGTCCATACCCGTCCCCTTGAACATTCTCCATACCAAGAGACCTTGGGCCGGGCCCACGTGCTGAGCTGGCCCTCTGATAGCGGGCCAAGACGAAGGCCCCGAGCCCATGCGGGAAATGGGGATAACACTTAGCAAACCGTATTAGTAACCATTTATTAAGGATTTCTTACTTTAATATGTTATTGACTATTTTATTCATTATATATAATATTAATTCTCTCATACTAATACAAGATCATATTCTCATGAATGAATATGGAATTTTCTTAATATTAATATATAATTAATTCAAACAGTAATTATAACATTCAAATATAATAAAATTGTACTTTGATTTAAAACCAATAAATTGTATTTACATGCTTTTAGGGCATTAATCCTAACAATCTCCCACTTACCCTCAAAACAAGTGAGGCATCTCCCTTAATCTCATATTGCGCACGTGACTCATGAACGACTTTGCACAAAATGTCTTGGTAAATGAGTCAGCCAGGTTCTGCTCCGACGCTATCTTCATAACAGTCTTATCACTTCGGTGTACAATCTCTCTTACCATATGGTATTTCATTTCTATACGCTTCCCTTTATTGTGGCTTCTCGGTTCTTTGGAATTAGCTACTGCTCCATTGTTGTCACAGTACAGGATTAGTGACTTATCCATGTCTAGAACAACTTCCAGATCAGTGTGAACTTCCTCAACCAAACTGCCTCCTTAGCTACTTCACAAGCCATTATTTATTCGACTTCCATGGTTGAATCAGCTATGCTAGATTGTTTAATGCTTCTCCAGACAACAGTTCCTCCATCAAGAGTGAACACTGACCCAGATGTTGATTTTCAACTATCTTTGTCTAATTGGAAATCAGAATCAATGTATCAAGTAGGTTTTTGTAACGTCTCAAATTACCTAATAAGACTTATGGCATTGATTAGGGGCCAATACGACAATATATGAAATTATATGCTTAAATAAGTTATATTTGTGTGCAATTATGTGATTATGTGAATTGTATGATAATATGACTAGATATGCATGTTTATGTGTATTAAATATGCATGTGAGCCCGTTTCTTATTAGAAAGGCAATTTTCGTAATTTGGCCTGTTATGGGCATAATTGTATATATATATATGTGCATATATGCGATATATGTGAGAGACCACATTATTATGTGAGTTTATCTGGGATACTCGGCACCAGACAATCCTAGGGAGCAAGTTAGTGGGAAAGTTACAACGGGACCCAATACCCGACTCGGGGCAAGTCAAGGGGTATTGTGGGTAATTAATGTATTATCAGGTAACGAGGATGAATAATTGAGGATATATTTGGAGTTAGTGATATTAGGAGGAGATATTGGGGATTTTGACCATTTTGCCATTGGTGACGTTTTTGGTACCCTGAGCATCTGGATTAGCTTAAGTTACTTAAGCCTTAAGAAAGCAAAACACAAACACAAAAACACTTGAAGCAGCCTACTCCCAACCAACTCTCTCTCTCTCTTAGTCTTTCTCAATTATGAGTGAAGTTCTTGAGGAATTAAGGAGATTTTGTGGCTGGAAACCAAGGAATTGAAGGCTCAGGTTAGGATTCGGGATTTGTTGTGGCTAGGAGATCACCATTCACAGCAGAGGTAAAACTTTAATCCCTATTTTAGTTAAATTTTTGTCATGTTTCCCTTGAGTTTTGAGGTGTTCTTGAGCTTTGTGGCTCAAGTGATAAATTGTGAATCTTGGTGGGTTTTTAATCGAGTTCTAGGTTGGGTTTTGCTGCTGATACTAGGATGAATTTGTTCTGAGGATTTAATTGCTGTTCTAGGAATGATTTGGGTAGATTTTGACTGGAGAAAAACAGAGGAAATATGGGTTCAAAGGGTCAGGTCGTGGCCTTGTTCTTGGGGCGCCGCGACCCAACTGAACCTAGGGCCAAGGGAGAGTTTCTGCTTCAGGGGCGCACCGTCACCCTCTAGGCCAGGTCGCGACTTATGTCCAGGGTTCAGGTAGAACTCGTAGTGATGCACACGGGGCGGGGAATTGGTGGGGAGTGCTCCCCCCGTCCCCGTCCCCATTTATATTCTTAATCCCCATCCCTGCCCCATCCCTGCTTATTCCCCGTCAGGGGCGGGGTGGGGAATCCCCACGGGGAACTCATTTATTTAAAAAAGTAAATTTTAAAATAAAAAACGTAAATTATATGTAAATTAAAATATTGCACAATATTTATTATTTAAATTATTAAACATTATCCTAAATAAAATTTAAAATATTAAAAAATTAATATTATACTACAATAACACATAAAGAAAGATATAAAATATATAAAAATTTAAACGGGCCCCGTCGGGGCGAGGAGTGCTATCCCCATCCCCGCCCCATTTAACATTCGGGGATTGAAAATCATCCCCATCCCCGCCCCGTTCCCCATTTAGATGGGGATTCCCCGCCCCATTAGGGTCGGGTCCCCGCACGGCCCCGTTCCCCATGGGGAAAATGTGCATCACTAGGTAGGAGGGAGCCTCTGACCTGGGAGGCTTGCCGCGGCCCTTAGGGGCAAGTCGCGGACCGCCTGGGCAGTTTTGGCTGTTGTAGGGTTTTAATGATGAGAATATATTCCTAAGGGCTCGGGATCGTATCTACTACCTGGTTTAGTAGAATTTTACGTCCTGAAAGCCTTTATTTACTCGTTATTGACGAGATTCTATATTATGATTGTGACTAGGTCATCCCTAGGGGCTTGGAACAGGGATTGTGCTCGAGGGTCATCCTTATTTTACGCTAAACTCAAACTTGAGGTAAGAAAACTGCACCCAATATGTGATATATGTGGTTAGGGCTTGGCCCGATTGTTGATTATAATTATGAATAGGGCTCGGGCCCTTGAGAGTGAACATGTTTAAGTTCTGATTTCACTTGTTGATTAAACATACATGAATATTTCGTTTCTGGCTAAGTATTATATGGTTATTCGCATGGTCTGCGTAGCTAGGGCTTGGCCCTGTTAGGGAACATGGTTATTAGTATGTTTTCATTTAATTGATGGTGTTATATGATTAATATGTATGCATACTTGTATTATCTGAAGTATGCTTATCTGTATCTGTATCTGAATACCTAGTTTAGGGCTTGACTTATTAGTCAAGGGCGGCAATAGTGCACTGCGCGCTGGGCCCAAATCAGCAACGTACTATTACATTGGCCGACCCTATGGTCGTTGGAAAACAAAGTGTTTGGCTATGGCTAGTCATTCAGAGCTAAGGGCGAGTGTGACAGTCAGTATCCCGTGATCCGTAAGGTGAAAGACCGGGTAAAGCTGTGCAATCCCACACCGCCTGGGGAAGGTCAAGTGTGATGATTCTAAGACTGTGTAGGTATGGGACTACACAGTTGAAGATGACTTAAATAGATTGATGGGTACTACCTATATCAACAAGATGCATCTTCTTTTCGGTAGCCCATCACTTGAGAACTCCAAAGTTAAGCGTGCTTGATCTGGAGTAATCTCAAGATGGGTGACCTCCTGAGAAGTTTTCCCAGGAAGTGTGCGAGTGAGGACAAAGCACACTGGAAAGACTCGTGCTGGTTGGGCTAGTCATCATTATAGGAAGCAGCCATAGTGACGTGGGGCGTTACAACGAGGGCCCCAGGTGACTCTATGGTCACATGGCTAGGGCATAGGGCCCAGGGTTGACTCTAGTTGTCATTCCAAGAAGCAGCCATAATGACACGGGACGTTACAACGAGGGCCCCAGGTGACTCTATGGTCACATGGCTAGGGCAAAGAGCCCAGGGTTGACTCTATGATCATCTATTTGTTGTTGTATGCATGCATGAGTAGGTTACCACTGTTGGGCATGCTAGACATGTATTTACTATTCATGCACATGTTTAAGTTTTATTGCTGAGCCTTGACTCACAGGTGCTATATAGTGCAGGTAAGGGAAAAGGAAAGCTTGACCGCCATGAGTTGGAGAACTTCGGTGGCGGCGTGTACATATGCGGCTGCTCGTCCACCACGGCCGAGGATATCTTGGAGGAACTAGGGTTGTAGCCCTAATTTTGCCATTTAGGTCGGCCGGTTATAACTTTTAAAGTATATACACCCTTTAAATGATTTTAGACGCGAGGTGGTAACACAAACTTTGTTTGAAGATTGGTTATAAAAATTCTTGCTGTTCAAGTTAAGAGAGACTTAACTTATTACACAAAGAATAAAAAACACTACAATTACAATTTTCCTATTTAATTTAATGTTTTTAAATGATGTATAGGGTGTAGAGACTAAATTATAGCATTTAATAGAAAATAGGTATAAATTAACACTATTGGTATAAATTGTGACCTAAAATGCTAGTTACCCTATTAATAAAAATATAATTTGTTTGATGTAATATATTTATAGTGTTTATAAATCTTAGAAATATGTTTTATTTATATAATTTAATTATTTTTTATGTATTTTTTAATAATCCAAAATATAAATACATGATACAAAAATTGAAAAAATAATTACTAAAGATTATATTTATTCCTAACAATATATTTTAGGTAATGAGTTTGTTTTTTTTGAACTATAATTTTTCAATTATTATTATTAATTAATTAAAACTATAATGAATTATTAAGTATAGTATAATAATTGCTAGGATTTAATAAAATATCAACAATATTCTACTTTTGTAAGAGAATATGCTTTTTTTTTGTGTGGAAATGTTTGAAGTTGGCTTTGAGAATGTTGATTATAGATGTCTTTTAAAATTTAAATTACTACATATGTAGAGCCTCACTTTAAAAAGATACTAAATGGCAAAAGATTAATTTTGTATTATTTAATCATTACTCATTTTAGTGTGTGTAAATTTAATTTTGTTGTCACCCTTTAGTTTATTTCGTTCAATTATCCCAATCAGATTTTGTCTATTTCCCCAACAATTACTCATTAATGTTTGTTCTAGTAAACTCTTTTATGCATTGATTCCAAAAATATAACTAGAGAGGATTTAAGTATTTAGCAGTAACCACATTAGTATAAATTAATTTTTTTTCTCTTTCATTTCTTATGACTATTCATTTATTGACATTATTAAGATAATGTTTAATTATATATGCAGTTTTCCATATGCCATAAATGCACATCTATTTTTTCACTTTGTTTTTAAATCAATTTATTTCAAACTAAAAATTGTTGATTTTTTTTACAAAATTTATTGCCCGATCAGAATGAAAATTAAATTATATTAGAAAAAATATAAAGCATAGCAACCAAAAAAAAAAGCATAGATTTTGATTTTCAGAAATATGTTTTCCTAGTTTTTACTTTCATTATTTCCCCAAAATGAATTTTCATCATTGAACTAATCAGACCAAAATAAACATCCAAATTTGATGTAATAATAATAATAAACAAAATATTGTTCAAATGATGATAAAAGATCAGCCACTTGTGCAAATTGTCTTCAAATTACATGATGGCATAATAAAATCACATGCTTCTCCTTCAAAACCTGAAGACAATTATTAATAATATTATCTTCATATGCATGTATTGACTTCCAACTTTTTCATCTGATTCATGGCTTGAAATAATTGAATTCACAATATGTAATTAATATTTAAATTATTTTACAAAAATAGACTTTTTAAGATATGTTTCAAAATGTTATAAAAGTCTTCAGATCCAAGAGTTGAGAAAAATAAAAATAAAAAAGAAAGTATATTCCTATATGTTTATACTTTATATGCCATCAGTTAAGAAGCGCGTGGGAAGCCAGTTGCTACACCCGGCTGCATACGATTACTGCCCACTCTTTCTGAAATTATAACGAGATTATATTATTAATTAGTAGCTGGAAGAAAGAAGAGCCGGTTCTCATGGGCAAGCAAGCAAACCGGGGAGCAAACCCCTCGCCCACGCGCGCGTTTATGCACGCGCGGAGATTAGATTGGATAGGTTGATGGCTAGATGGATGGATGGATAGGTAGGTAACAGAAAAGCTTCTCACGTATAACACAGCTCACATAAAAGGGAAAAAAGAAAATATAAAGTTACATTTCAGCGCTTTTGCAAATAAAAGTCTAAACACGAAAGAACGAAACCAACCCAAAAACCCCTTCCTTCCTTCATAGCCATTCCCTCCCTCCAGATTGATTTTCTCTCTATTTCTCTCTGTGTCTGTGAGTAAGCTAATCTGAAACTTAAGCTCCTTTGATTGTTTGTTTGTTTCTCGGGAATTTGAGTTGTGCGAAAATGGTGTTAGTTTCTTCATTTCTCTCTGTATTTGTTTCTGCATTTTTTTTTCTAAATTAGTGCTGTCTCTTTCTCTAGGAGGAGTTAAGGTTGAGGTAGAGGAAGAAAGAAGCAGTAAGAATTGAATGGAGTCGACGGAGTCATCTTACGTGTCGTCCCCGGAGGCACCGCGGAAGCGGTCTCCGCCACCGCCTAAATCGCCTACTGGTTCAGGTTTCTGATCTGATCTCCTTTTCTCTTTCTCTCTCGTTTCTGTATAATTAGAGGTCAGGTCATGCTTTCGTTTTGGAGAACTTTCTTTTGGTTGTTTGGTTTTATTCAATAACAATGGCGACGAGGCTAGTTTCTTATATGGAAATGCCGTTTTCTACTTGAACTGAACCCTAACCCTGATTTTGTACATGTACGTTTGTTTGCTGAGGAAAATGATGAATTTATTCTTAATCATCATATTTGTAAAAAGCCAATTGGATAAGATAATTAAGTTGTAAGATTCAGATTTTTCTTTTTTTGCTCAGCCTCCATATGGTACATTTTACAGATTTTTCCTGAATTTCCGGGTGGAGTGTAATGTATGTACCTGAACTTGTTTTTGTAATTGACCAATGTGCAATTGGCATTCTGTCAAATTGAATTTTGAAAGTAGGTATATGTTCTTGCTGGATTTGTACCTTCTTGTTTTTCGATCTATTGGATTTAGTGAAATAACTTATGGTGAAAATGAGTTTCTATTGGATTTAGTGACGAGATGGTTATTAAAGAGAAACTTTGTATATGTTTTGTGTCGGAATCCATGACACAGTCTTTTCTGCACAGAAGGCTCAAGTCAAGGGATTAATGTCCTACATCAATTTTATAACGGTTCATTCAAAAATTGTATATATGCTTTGATTGTGTGGCATTTAATGTATAATTTTATTTTTACCAAATAAAATATTCTACCCATAGAAAAGATCAATTTTACCAAATTGATGTCTTGAACTTAATTTCAGTTTCACTTCTAAAATCTTCTGTCTGGTTGCTGACAATGCTCCCTACAACTGATGTCCCAGGCTCCCAGCTGCCTGATTTCAGTTAAATATCTTTATTAGTTAATTAACAGTTCTGATTTTTGCACAGATGATTGTGCTGTGCACCCATTTGATTTGGGTGGGTTAGTCTCTTAGCTTAGTGTAGTTGCATGCTATTTTTATCTTTACTTGAAATGTTAAGATGTCAATCTGAAATCAACACCAGCCTTGACACATTTTTTACTTCTTCCCTGAAAACTTTAGGATAAATTAAAATCCCTGTGATGTTAATAATGCAATTATATATAGTTTTAATGTAAATCTTCTTTACTAACCCTGTTGTTAAATTTCATTTCATTTTATATATGTATCTTTCTTTATTTTTTTAAAGTTGATAAATGCTTAAATTCCAATTTCCAATTTTCTATTATGAGAATTCTCTTCCCAATTTAATTGATTTGGGCATATATTCATCACTTATTGGCTTAAATTTAAGTGCTAAGATCTTTGACTGGATTTAATTTTTTAAAACTTTAATTTATTTATGATGTACTTTTTTTTTTGCCAGAATCTTTGGAGAGGCCTACATACATTAGGTTTCTTGTATCAAATGCTGCAGCTGGTTCTGTTATTGGAAAGGGTGGGGCAACAATCACTGAATTTCAATCAACATCTGGAGCACGAATTCAGCTGTCACGCAATCATGAATTTTTCCCTGGAACAACTGATAGGATCATTATGATATCTGCAACAATAAATGAAGTTCTTAAGGCAATGGAACTTGTTCTTGCTAAGTTGCTGAGTGAGGTATACTTTTATGATGAGAGTTTTGGTTTTATAAAAAACAAATGATCTATATGGTGCTCTCATACTTGTTTGTACATTGTATAGCTTGCTGCTGAAGAAAGCAATGATGTGGACCCAAGAACTAAAGTGAGACTAGTTGTTCCAAATAGTTCTTGTGGCGGCATAATTGGGAAGGGAGGATCTACTATAAAGTAAGAATTAATCATATAATTTCTTGTTTGCTATGTGTTGAAGACAGCAAATGTACATCAAATCTCTATATTCTATTTAAAAAATTTCTTCTATTCGCTGTAAAATATTGTCGAACAAGTTGGAACATGTTTACTGAAACCTTTTTAACTAGCCTTTGTGTGTTTAGCATGTATTTCTAATTTAAAAAAAATAAAAAAATTGGAGTTGAATGTAGATAATAGGTTTTGTTGCATGATTTTGGATTAGATGGATTTGTTGGTCCAAATGGTGTCTAAATATCTTTTCTATTAAAACCTTTGATGGTAAATGAATTTGGAATCATTGTCTTCTTTTGGACTTATGTTTGTAGTTTTGTTGTGCCTCACAGTCTGAAGTATTGCGAGTTCGCTGATTCCATTGCTATCCTTGCTTAGAATTATGGGAAAGGAAAACTGAATTGTCATATTTTAGCCTTTTAGATGAGGTTTTGGCTTTTCTTTCATCAGTTGATTCTTTTTAGCTTTGCCCAATTGGTTTATCACGGTAACTTGGCCAAACAAAACCTGAATAGCCTATTTATCATGTCTCTAGTGCCTCTGTGTTGTATCCACCATTGGACATTTGGGTGGTTCTTGGGTGCTTGATTTTTCTTTGAAGGTCTCTATGGAGAAGGTTTTCAGTTGTCATGATTGGTTTAAAGTTGGGTCAGCCACTGCAGTTGGGCTCCTCTATGGTAAAGGTTTGATTATTTTAGTAAGATGCACAAAGTGGGAGTTTCTTAGGACCAAAGTATTTGGTGTGTTGAGTTCCATATTGGGATAGGTGCTCTGATCTTTGGTACAGAAGCTCAGCTTAGAAACACGATTGTAAATTTTCAGAGCATCCTGTTCTAGAGTTACCAGATGATTTACACCTATTTTGCTTGATCCTTGACAGTCATTAACAAAACCAAAAATGACCACGAAATTTTGGATTTTTTTAAGAGGGAGAGGGATGTATTTAGTTACCATATTAAAATTGCATTTTAATTAGGAAATTTTATATTATTCTGATAATCCTTGTTAATATAAATTTTAAGTTTTTGTACATTATTTTTCATGTCTTCGAAATCAATGTTACATTTACTTAGGTGTGTTTTTAGATTTGAAATTTATTTATTTTCACTTGCCAAAAGACTGGAAAAACAGGCAGTTGCTAATCTTAGGTTTTCCTTCAATCAGGTCTTTTATTGAGGAGTCACAAGCGGGCATCAAGATATCTCCCCAGGATAATAATTATCTTGGATTAAATGACAGGCTGGTAACAGTTACAGGAACTCTTGATGAACAGATGCGAGCAATTGATCTGATTCTTTCTAAGTTAGCTGAAGACCCTCATTACACACAGTCTATGAATGCACCATTTTCTTATCCAGGTATGTCTCTTTATTAAAATGATTGCTCTATTTGTTGCTATTTGGTTTCCATTCTTGTATGCTGTTGATGTTTATCCTTGATAGTTTTAAGTAACACTCCACTTTTTTCTCTCTTTACTCTATTTATTTATTTTGGTGATTGGCAATTTGACTTACGGATTGTGATTTGTGACTTGTTATGTTTTAGTTTCATGAAAATTATTTGATTTTCTGTGTTGTATCATTTGAAACCATTGCTTACTTTCCTCAAATTAGACATGTAGTATGAGCTCTCTAAATTAGTGTTGTTACTCTATCTGATTTAGAGAGGTAGTTTAAGTTTTACTTTACTTTTTTTAATAAGAAATGAGATTTGTATTAGAGAGAGGATAAGGAGCATTTGTTTCAGTTAAATGGGAAGTGTTTTGTTTATTTTTTCATACTTATGGATTTTCACAAATTTGAAAATTTATTGCAATTCCTTGATTGAGAAAATAGGATCCATGTTTTCTTCTTTCTATCCTTGTTTATAGCTTGTATTAATGTTTAATGACGTAAATTTTCTTCATTTGCCAGAAATATGAATATATTCAGAAAGAATTCATGTTTTTACTTTTTCTATCCTGATCTACTGCTTGTATCAAATGTCATAATTTGATCTCTCCCTTCCTTTCTCGTGTGATTCTCTGTGCTACATTTTATTGATCATAGATGATAGATCTCATGGTTGCTTTATCTATGCCTCTAATGCCGTAGTACTCTCTCTCTCTTAATTTCTCGTGTCATTGAATGTGGCGCAAGTAAACCCCTATCCACCACACCACCACCCACATGCGCACACACACAACTTATTGTGTCATTGTCACATGCTAGTAACCCTCCCTCTGTCCCCCGCTCTCTCTCTCTCTCTCAGACTTCCACCCCCTTTGTTCTTCTGCCTATTTCATCTTGTTTAGTACATTTATTTTAACATTTAGTTGACATTGTTGCTTTAAGTTTTTAATGACAAATTGGGTGGGATCATGAAGTTTATATTGATAAATATGAAATATGGACTTAGGTTTGATGAAAGCTTGATTTATGCGGCAATCTTTGGTAGGAAGGAAATAAATAATGGTAGGAGGAGATATAAGTATGAGAAATAGAAATTAGTAATATAAAAAAGAAAATGCTATTCTTTTATGTTGTGTGGTGTTGGGGAAAGAAGGAAAGTAGGACTTTAGTAAATTATCAAGAAAAAAATAGTTAGTTTGGTTGACAAGTTTAAAAAGTTTCTCCGTTCCTCAGAAAAATGGTGGGTCCACTTTCATTTTTTTCCCTTCCACTTTTCTTTTCCACCTACTTCTCTCAATCAACTTTGTTTTCTTTTTCTCTCCCTCACGGGGAAGGCCTTCCCCTCCATTTTTCCTTTCTACCAAACATAGCCTGAGCATGTTATTTTGGATTTTACAAAAGGGAGCTCAAGTGCTACAGCACTAATTTACCTTTTAAATTTTTTATTCATTCGAATTAGGATTTATTTGTAAGAGTGCTATTATGTTTTAAAGTCCTAAATTTAGTCGATGAGTTGATATAGGACGTGTTATTTGCCTTTCTATGTATAGGCTGGGTGTGAACACATTGTTCAGATTTCCATTCTCCAGAATGTTCTCTCTCTCTCATTCTATCTTTTCTATCTATTCTTTTATTTCTCTATCCAAGTTCCTCATTCTTTGTTCTTCTTTTATTCCTGTCTACTCTCTCCACTTTCCTGTCTCTGTTCTACTTCACAAAACACCCAGTCTTTTGTTTCTTCATCATGAAAAAATAGTGGTACATGGTATGGTTACTTGAACTATATTATGTGTAGGGTTCCTATGTTTGATTTCCAGTAAGATATGTTCAACTTGAATTTTAGGTGTTTTCTTCTCGGGTTTTCATGGTACTCCATATACACATGTGCTTCCTTCTGTTGCAACAGCATCTTACAATTTAACGAGCTATGGACCAAATGGCGGTGGAGGAAAGTTTCAGAATAACAAGGTTCATACAATTCAACTATTCTTAATTGATTTATTTATCTTATTTACATTTTAGAGTTTGTTATCATTAAATTTTGAGCACACTGATTTGTAGGTGGTTAAGTTGATATGAACAAACATTATCGTTATGAGTAATTGAGGATGGGACAATAGTTTGAGCTGATTCTGCAAACTTACTTTAAATTTCTATTAGAACACTTGAAATTACAAGATGCTATAATAATGATAGTTTATTCTCATTTTTTCATTGTGCACATCAAAGAGTTGTACGAGTTCATTTTAGTTTTAAGTTGGAACCAATCAGAATCAAAAGTCAAAACCGTTTCTTGTAAAGTGCTTGTGCACAAGAGAATTGGTGTATTGTAGATCTGCACACACTCTGTTCTATCAACGAGTCTATGCTAATCACCTCTTTAGTTTATTAACTTGCAATAATTGTACTGTTTAGTCATCATTATTTTTTGGTGGACTGCTGAAAACCTTGTGTTGTTTTCCAGGAGGACCGAAGTAATTCGGTAACTATTGGTGTTTCTGATGAGCATATTGGATTTGTTGTTGGACGTGGTGGAAGGAATATTATAGAGATCAGTCAGGTTTGTAGATAGCCAGTTTCTAACTTCATCAGTTATGTGGTTTTCACAAGTGGTATTAATGTAGAGCCTTGTGTTTTTGTAGGCAAGTGGTGCCAGGATTAAGATCTCAGATCGGGGCGATTTCTTGTCTGGAACAACTGATAGGTATATAAGATCCGTTGATTTTGCATAAATATGCTGCTTCCTTGGATGAGTTCAAATGTTTTTTATTCCCGACTTATCTGCTTCTTGTTCTGCAGGAAAGTGACAATCACCGGGTCCCAGAGGGCAATCCGGACAGCTGAGTCGATGATAATGCAGAAAGTTTCCTATGCATCAGAGAGGGTAGCGGTGGAATAATTTCTCCAAGTAATGCAATTCATTCTTTCTGAGAATCTTTTGGTGGACCTGATTTGGAGATTTATATACAGTTGGTCATTTAAAATGTGTCCACTTACATGATATGATAAATTGATAAAAACAACCGAAATACTTTTGTAGGGTCGAGAAGGGGGAAATTTTTGCTTTCCTTATAGAGTTGTATGAGATCAGGACTTGAAATGTTGGAAGAGAGAGGGCATTGTAGTTGACCAAATAGAATGATTAGGTTTTGATTTATTTATTTATACAGTTGTAACTTTGAAAGTAAGCACAGGGTATTGTTTGGTCTAATGTTGGTTGAATTTTTTTTTTTAGATTGACGTAACACTTTGTGTTATTCTAAAGGAACAAGTTGTTTTCACCATTCATTTACTTCAATTATGATTTTGTGATGTCTATACACTTTAATGTACTGAGCTTATCGGGCATCAATCATCATATTTGTGGTCTTTGCACGATTGATCTTGATAGGCGAAAATTCCAATGTTTTCAATGCTTTGTTCTGTTTACTAATAGTGCCATCTTCAAACGTTTCTTTGTGGCTAGAAATGTGTTTCGTTTTACTTAACGTGTAAGTGGGGTTTTGGTTGGGCGTGCTCTGCAGCTGTACTTCTACTCGAGGACATTTTGATTTTTGTCTGAAAGTGACAGTTTCTTAAGCTCACCTTTTCCTCTAAAAAAATATGGTTGAAAAAAGGACAAACTCACTTGAAATTGAAAATGGTTAATTGAGTTTTTGAAAATATGTATTCACGTTGTTTTGCCTTAATTTCTTTATTTATTTTTTGGTCAGAAACCTGTACCATTATTAAAATTGTATTGGACACAATCACATATGTGGTGGGTCTTCTTGTATTTAAGAAAATTCATCGTCTATCTAACAGTATGTTTAGTTAACTTATGGATGGTAATATTAAAATTGCATGAAAAGAATGATATTTTCAGAAAATTAAACCGTAAATATTTAAAGTCAGAAAAAATAACTCTTTTAGGGAAATAATCTGGCTAATGAACTCATACTTTGTAGACCAATAGCTTGAACTTAATTTAGTACCATTATTAAAGTTGTACGGGACACTCAAGTATATGTGGTGGAATTGTTCATCTCAAAAAAAAAAAAAAAATAGAGTATGCTTTTATTTTTATTTTTTTGATAACTGATGTCTCAAACCGATAACACCTGAAATCCATTAAACATAGACAAAATAAGCAGAGTTCAAAAAGCAGGAATAAGCAAGCTTGCCCATCACAGAAAGCAAAACGAAGAGAAAAACAACAACAGACGTAAACAATCAGAAACTAAATTAACTGAAAAAGCTACTAAGATAACAGCTTAACCATCGTCGCCCATAGCTAGCCAGCCATCAACCGGTATCGTAAGGTTGTAGTCAGATAGAATGGTGGTATTAAGTTGATCAGGAAGTAACCCACCGTCCCATCCATTCTGAAGAGCCCACCTTGCGACATTATGAGCTGCAAAATTGCACGATCTCGGTATCCATTGGATATGGATATCCCAGAGATTTAAGAGTTTTGCCTTGTTTGCAAAATTGATATGGGGAATTTGCAGAATGGTCTCAATTTGGTTCCTGTCCCTTTGAGTGAAAGCAGTGGCTACCTTTGATGAGTCTGTCTGAAACACCACATTACTGAACCGTAATTCCACTGCTAGTTCGGCTGCCTTGAAAACAGCTACGGCTTCACATAGGGTTGGGTCTGAATGATATTATTATGAAAAGAGATTGAGATGAATAAAATGGATTCTCATTACTATAACATTCTGTACAAAGAGTATATATATAGCTGAAGGAACAGCAGAAACAAATAATGTAACTGACTAATAACTACTGTAACTAACTAAGGGAGTAATAACAATGGACTAGCTAAACAGGTACAACCAAAGTAATTAGCTCTTAACACCCCCCTCAAACTTAGTGGTGAGAGATTCTCAACTCTAAGTTGGTCCCTTAAGTACAAAAATCTGGTGTTAGAAAGAGGCTTCGTGAGAATATCTGTTGTTTGATCATGAGCTGGTACATGTTTGACAATAATCAGGTAGCGTTGGACCTTTTCTCGGACAAAATACAGATCGAGCTCTATATGTTTGGTGCGAGCATTCAAGATTGGATTGGCAGACATCAAGACAGTACTCAAATTGTCACACCACAAAGTAGGAGTAAGGGTCAAAGTGACCTGCAGTTCAGTAAGAAGCGCCTGTATTCATGTTACTTCTGCAGTCAAAGAAGCCAAACTCCTATACTCAGCCTCTGTACTAGAGCAGGAAATAATAGCTTGTTTCTTGGAAGACCAAGATACCAAATTAGAACCAAGATACACACACAACCTAGTAGTTGAGCGCATGTCATCTGGGTCCGAAGCCCAATTAGCATCACTAAAGCCAACTAAATGAAGAGTTTCAGGTCTCCTAAGATGAAGACCAAAGTTCAAAGTATGCTTCAAATACCGTAGAATCCGCTTGACTGTTTTCCAGTGAGACTCCAAGGGAGTATGCATGAATTGTGATACTTTATGGACAACATAAGAGATTTCAGGTCTAGTAATAGTGGCATATTGTAATGCACCTACCAAGCTACGATACAATTTTGGGTCTAAAATGGGATCACTGCCTGAGGCCAAGAGCTTCTCACCAACAACCATTGGGGTTGGTAAACCATTAGCAAACTGCATCTTTGATTTGCACAAGAGATCAGTAATATACTTAGTTTGTGAGAGATGCAAACCTTGAGAAGTGGCTGTAACTTGAATTCCCAAGAAATAATGAAGTTCACCAAGGTCCTTGAGAGCAAAGGTAGAGTGCAAGAGAGAAATCAAGTGCTGAACTTCAGATCGAGAACTTCCTGTGATCAAGATATCGTCAACATAGACAAGAGCAAAAATAGTGTAAGAGGAAGTAATCTTGATAAACAAAGATTGATCAGCCCGTGGACTCTGAAAGTGTAAGGACAGTAAGGTGGCTCTCAAATGTTCAAACCAAGCTCGAGGGACCTGTTTCAAGCCATAAAGAGCTTTGTGCAGTTTACAAACCAAGTGAGGAGACTTTTTAAGTTGAAAACCTGGTGGTTGGGACATATAAACCTCTTCTTGAAGCTGGCCATTTAAGAAAGCATTGTTAATGTTAAGTTTTCTAATAGACCAGCCATAATAAAGAGCTATAGTCCATATAATCCGAATGGTAGTGGGTTTAACAACAAGACTAAAAGTCTCAGTAAAATCAAACCCATATTGTTGGTTGAACCCCTTAGCAACCAGCCGTGCCTTATGTTTAAGGACTGAACCATCAGGATTTTCTTTCAACTTGAACACCCATTTACACCCAATAGGTCTTTTATTTGAAGGGAGCTCAACTAAGGTCTAAGTACCATTGCGATGCAAAGCTTGTATCTCCTCATCCATAGCCGATTTCCAAAAAGGATTGTTAAGAGCATCACTAAGATTTAATAGCTCTTTAGAGGTGATATACACCTTCGGCTTGTACACACCAACTTTGGATCTAGTAACCATTTTGTGAGTGTTAGAGTGGTCTGTAATAGATGATAATGATGGTGCAGTTGGCAATACAGAGGAAGGAACCAAAGGACTAGAGGAGGAAGGAATGGAAGGGGCAAGAATAGGAGGAGAAGTGACAGCGGAAGTGAGGTTAGGAGGATCTGTTTGAGATGGTAAATCAGAGGATGTTGACACAGGTGTAATGGAAGAGGTAGAAGGAGATGAGGAGTGAGGGGGAGAAATAGTGGTAGAAACATGAGGAGAAGAAACCCTACAACCTGCTCCGAGGAAACAAGAAGTTTGAATGGACAGTAGAGTGCGAAAGCGCATTCCTCGACCTGAAGACACATCTGGCCGAGCCGCCCGTACTATCCAAACCCAAGGCAAGAGAGCCTCTTTTTCTCTACTTGGCTGTCACTAAGGACGCAGCTAGTACCGTATTGGTACGAGAAGAGGAACGAGTTCAGAAGCCAGTCTACTAAATCAGCAAGAGACTTCTCGGGGCTGAATCCCGATACCTACTGATGGAGAAATTGGCGTTCTGCCTTATCACGGCTTCGTGAAAGCTCAGGTCGTACTTCCAGTCCCACTCGATACACGTCATGACCGATCAACCTTTATGGCAGGTTTTGCAAAAACCTGAAGCATCGGGACGTTTGTTGAAATGGGCAATCGAACTCAGTCAGTTTGAGATTTTTTACACTCCACGAACTGCTATAAAAAGTCAGGCCCTGGCCGATTTTATGGCAGAGTGCACGGGATTCCAGGAGGATCCCGCAGAAGACTCACCCCAAATCAGCTCGCCCTAGGCTTCGTGGAGGATCTTTGTAGATGGTTCGTCCAACGAGAGCGGCTCCGGAGCTGGAATCATTTTGATATCCCCCGAGGGACATAGATTCCACTCGGCGCTGAGATTCGGATTCAAAGCCTCCAACAACGAGGCCGAATATGAAGCTTTGCTGGCCGGGCTGAGGGTAGCCCAGGAGTTGAAGGCGAGCTCCGTCCAGTGCTTCAGCGACTCCCAGCTCATGGTAAATCAGGTTTTGGGCGAATATCAAGCGCGGGGACCCAAGATGGTCGCCTATCTGGCAAAGGTAAAAGCTGAGCTGTCCGCGTTTGAGCGAGGCTCGATCGAACAAATACCTCGGGAGCAGAATGCTAATGCAGATGCTCTTGCCAAGCTCGCCACCTATGGGGAAACAGAGACCTTGGGGTTTGCACCAATAGAATTCTTGGAAAAACCAAGCATAGAAGATGTCAGGACGGAGGTCGAGATGATCGATGCCAGGCCGACCTGGATGACCCCCATCCTTGAGTATCTCGTCGAGGGAAAGCTGCCTAAAGGGCGTAATGATGCACGACGAGTCCTGTATCAAGCGCCGAGGTATACGATGGTGGACGGGATGCTATACCGACGTGGGCACTCCCTACCTCTCCTCTGATGTGTTCTTCCAGATGAAGCAAAGGCCATCCTGCAGGAGGTGCATGAGGGATTTTGCGGAGACCACACCGGGGGGCAGAGCTTGGCCTCAAAAGTCCTAAGGCAAGGGTACTATTGGTCAACTCTGTCCAAGGACTCGATCTCATACGTGAAGAAGTGCGACAAGTGCTAGCGATTCGCCGCAGTTGCCCGAGCTCCTCCAGTTGAGCTAAAGATGATCTCGTCCCCATGGCCGTTTGCCGTTTGGGGGATAGACTTGGTTGGCGCCCTCCCCACTGGAAAAGGCGTGGTCCGGTACGCCGTGGTAGCCATCGACTACTTTACGAAGTGGGCTGAAGCAGAACCCTTGGCAACGATAACGTCAAAAAAAAGTACTTGACTTCGTGGTTAAAAGCATTATCTGTCGATTCGGCCTGCCCAAGAAGATCGTTTCCGATAACGACACTCAGTTCGACAGCGACCTGTTCACCAAATTTTGTGAAAGGTACAGAATTGTGAAAAGTTTCTCCTCCGTGGCCTATCCTCAGGCTAATGGCCAGGTCGAAGCTGTCAACAAAACTCTAAAGGCGAGCCTCAAGAAGAGGATAGATGAACGGAAGGGGGTCTGGCCGGAACAGCTCCCCCGGGTCCTATGGGCATATCGGACCTCGCATCGGACTCCTACGGGTCATACTCCTTTTTCCCTGACCTTTGGGAGTGAGGCAGTCCTCCCCGTGGAAATTAAGGTGCTTTCGCATAGGGTCCAATCTTACGACCAGGACCGCAACCACGAGCTCCTGTGCAATTCCCTTGACCTAGTTGATGAAAGGCGAGAGGATTCGCAACTCCAGCTCGCCCATTATTAGCAAAAGATCACTCGCTATTTCAACTCCAAAGTCAAAAAGCGCGCCCTCAGCGTTGACGACTTGGTCCTAAGGAGAGTCTTCTTAGCCAGTAAGGACCCCAAAGATGGAGTCTTGGGACCAAACTGGGAAGGACCATACCAGGTCATCGAAATCATTAAGGAGGGAACTTATAAGTTAGCTCGGCTTGATGGAGGGGCAGTCCCGCGGACTTGGAACGCCATCCATTTAAAGAAATATTATCAATGATTCACTTGTAAGGCCTGGAAGGCCATTTTTTATGTATGAATGAGAATCAGCTTTTTGTACATGTTTGCAAGTGTAATCTAAAGTAACCATGAAAGACCCTTTCCCAGTTACTTGGGGGGCATATGGTACCTGGATATAACCAGGTCTCCTTAATGACTTAGAAGTTGATTCATATCGATTGACCGTTGTTTTTATTAAAAAACGCGAGATATTGATAAGGATTAACGCTAACTAAGTCCTATCCTGGATATAACCGGGTCATAAAACTTAGAAGTTGATTTAAATCTATTGATCGTTGTTCTTCCTAAAGAGCTCGAGATATGGATAAAAGTTAACACGAACTAAGTTTTCAAAATAAGTTCCTGGTCATAACCGAGTCATAAAACTTAGAAGTTGATTTAAATTTATTGATCGTTGTTCTTCTTAAAGAGCTCGAGATATGGATAAAAGTTAACACGAACTAAGTTTTCAAAATAAGTTCCTGGTCATAACCGGGTCATAAAACTTAGAAGTTGATTTAAATCTATTGATCGTTGTTCTTCCTAAAGAGCCCGAGATATGGATAAAAGTTAACACGAACTAAGTTTTCAAAATAAGTTCCTGGTCATAACCGGGTCATAAAACTTAGAAGTTTATTTAAATCTATTGATCGTTGTTCTTCCTAAAGAGCTCGAGATATGGATAAAAGTTAACGCGAACTAAGTTTTCAAAATAAGTTCCTGGTCATAATCGGGTCATAAAACTTAGAAGTTGATTTAAATCTATTGATCGTTGTTCTTCCTAAAGAGCTCGAGATATGGATAAAAGTTAACACGAACTAAGTTTTCAAAATAAGTTCCTGGTCATAACCGGGTCATAAAACTTAGAAGTTGATTTAAATCTATTGATCGTTGCTCTTCCTAAAGAGCTCGAGATATGGATAAAAGTTAACGCGAACTAAGTTTTCAAATTAAGTTCTTGGTCCTAACCGGGTCATAAAACTTAGAAGTTTATTTAAATCTATTGATCAGTGTTCTTCCTAAAGAGCTCAAGATATGGATAAAGATTAGCGCGAACTAAGTTTTTCAAGGAATTGTAACTAAAACGCGTAAAGGCAAAAAAGGAGGATCAACTGAAAGCATGGAATCAAATTGTCTCGAGGTGGAAGCACCTCATGCAAAGGTTACACAAAAAATATTAAAAAATAGTTAAGGGCACAAGAGAAGAAATGCCCTAGGCTCCGCCAGGTGGTCCCTTAGAGGTCGCCGTCTCGCCTTGCTCAGCTGCGCCAGAGCCTTCTCCGGCCTCGGAGGGCACTTCTTTATCAAGGCGAGCTTGGAACTTCACCAGCAAGCGCTCCCAGAGGCTCGCTGACATGAAGGTGAAGTCAACGTCTGGATTGTAGGCCCAGCAATGGTAGAACAGATCTTCCATGGACTTTTCCGAAGTTGTCCGCTCGGCCTCTAGGGCAGCCTGGGCGACCTGAACCTCAGTCTTCGCAACATCTAGGTCTGTCCGCGAGGTGGCGAGAGAGGTCTCGAGCTCTTGGACCTTCGAGCGGGTTTTTTCCAACTCGACCTGCGAGGCCGCCAAGGCATCCTTAGCCGCCTGCAGGGTAGTCTGGTGCTCGCTCCTCATGTCCTCGAGCTGAGTTTTGGTCTTGACAATGCTCCGGTGAAGGGCAATGGCGCTCTGCGAAGGTGAAAAGACAATTGCCTTAAAAAAAAAGAGAGAGAAAAAAACAGGGCAAAGTGCAGTAATAAAAAGCCATAAAGGAGTAAAGTCAGCTTACCGTTAGGGTCATGCCCAGTGAAGACTCCAACACGCCCACCGGGCTCATTGTCTCGATGGCCCGGAGCTCCTTCTTGTTGAACTTGTATATGTGGCTGACGGCATAGTTCGCCGACTCATACACGGTTCCCCGGAAGGCCTCTGGGATCTTCTCCAGGTCCTGGGGATTGACTGGGATGTGTACCTCGGAGGGCACAATCGCCGAGGTCCCGAGCTCCGCTCCTGTGTCCTGGGCGGTGGCGGGAGCTCGCGGAGGAGGTGGAGGCATGTTGCTTCCCCCTGCGGTAGGAGGGACCGCTCCCACGACCTGAGCAGCTGGAGCTTGCTCCTTCTCCTTTGCAGGAGACTTGGTGGGGGTCCCGGCGGCGTGCTTGGACCTTCGGAGCCTCTTCATTCTTGGCCCAGCGACCCCAGCTGCGGCGTTCCCCCCGAAGACCGCACCTCGCAGGCTCTCCTCGGGCTAAGACATCTCTTCTGTCAAAACAAAAGCATGGTTAGTACGAGTTAGCAACCAGATAGAGACAAAAACAAAGGGGTAAAGAGAAAGTCAAGTATATGTATACTAAGGAAATCCTACTCCCCGAGCTAGAAGATGAATCTAAATTGATTACTTCCCGAGCTGGCGCAAGTTTTGGGTTCGAGGCTGACTCAGGGCTAGATTCCTCTACGTATTGCCTAAGCCCCGGAGCTACGGCACCCCTCCGGAGTGATGGCCATGTCCGAAGGTTAGTCCCATACTCCTCGAATAGGATCGACCTAAAGGCTAGGGTATTATCTACTACTACAGTACCCCTAGGCCGACTATCTTGGTAATCCAGCACAAGCCGGTCGACAGAATGGAGCAGGGTTGTATTCAGGTCCGGATCACTTCGGTGACGATGGACGAGCTGCCTAGGATTGAACCTAGCCAGTCGGGGGTCTGTTGTGGCCCTATCTAGACTCCTAAACATGTAAGGGTTACCTTGGCCAGAAGGACCCGCGGCCGCTCCGGATTGGATCCTCTCCTCGCCCGTCCTCTGGGAAACCTCCAAGGCCCGCTTCCTATTCCTCACGAGGGGAACTTCATCGCCCTCGTCCTCCGTATCTTCATCTCCCGCGACCTCCTCCACGATGATGGGTCTGGTGTCGCGGGCTGGGGGAAGCCCCCGGGGCCTCCTGAGGTTCAAAGTCTGATTTGGGAAAATCAGCTTGCAGGCTATCATCGTCTCGTCTGTTATGAGCACGCGGTAATCTTTCTCGCTGGGGGGCAAGCCCGCCAGCGTCTCGTATTGGGCCCCGAGGGTCACAGATTTCTCTGTCCTCGCGAAGATGGCTGCAGAATTAGTCTAAGTCAGAAAGGGGTACGGGAGGAGCTAAAATGACACTTAACTTCCGAGCTAAGGATGAAAAACACTTACGAGGACGATTGAAGTAATGGAGCTCGCAATTCCTGAACCCTGTCGACATGAAGAATTGATCCTTGAAGCCGTTGGGGTGGCTGGGAGCTCGATGACCGCAGCCGTATTGGGGAATCGGGTTAAGTAGTAAAACCCGTCGCCTCGCCTCCGCTGATCCGGGCTGGCCTTGAGGCAGAAAAAGTATAAAATGTCCGCTGGAGTGGGGACCTCCCACTCGTGCTTCAAAAATAAATATCTCAACCCCGCCAACAACCGATAAGAGTTAGGGGGGGGGGGGGAGCTGAAATGGTGCCAACCTCACATAATTGAGGAAGTCCGTGAAATACTGGTCCAGCGGGAGGAATGCCCTCGCCTTGAAATGCTCGCCGCTCCAGGCCGCGAATACCTCGTCGAGCGGCGCGTAGCTCCACTCGCCTTCCGCGGGAGGTCGGGCAACCACAAATGTTCTCCCCAGGGCGATGTTGTGGGAGAGAAAGATTTTGTTGATCTTCGCCTGGTCGGTGACCTTTGAGATGATCCTCTCCGCCTCAAAGAAGGCATCGGGGGCGACCTTGACCTCCTGCTCCACTGCCGGCCCAAAGTTGGGGATTGGGGAGTCCGGCATCACCGCCTTTCCTTTGTTTTGCTGTGAGGCCGAGCTCCCGACGGTCTTCTTGGGAGCGTTCCTTTTCGGTGCCATCTGGTCGCCTAACGAACAAAAGAAAATATTTCAGAAAAGGCGACCCAAGCGTGAGGAAAAATCAAATGTTATTTGCACGAGCTGAGGTAAGCCCAGCCTGTGGAGAGTGGGACCACGCGGTTCAATGAACACGCGCCTGTGCTCCCAACAGATCCTCGATTACTCGGAATTCGTGTGTCAGGAGGGTCAGGATAGAATTTGCCTTGGGGGGGAAGTTTCAGTAGGCAAAAATTGCAAAACCGCCTGTGAAGCGTGTCCCCTAAGCTACCCGGTTTTGCACCCAAAATTCCAAAACTCCTACCCAGAAATTTTCCCCAGAAAATGCATCCTGTAAACCATACTCCTAAACGTTTTTCTACAGCAAGAATATCCTAACCTAAAAGGCTTTCACCCTTCGTACCCACAAAAACCAGTAAAACCTTGCATGTGGCTACAGTAAATATTTACCTAAGCTACAGTGAAAAATATTTTCAAAACACACAAGGTCAGGAGACTTACATTGTTTGGTTGGGAGGTGGATGAAGGCGTCGCCTAGGTGGGAGCTTTGTCAGAGTGTTTGCTTCCAAAGCTTTGAAGAAATCCTTACGTCTGAGTTTCTTAAGCAACTGAGAATGGCGGTCGCAACGAAAAAGGGTTTCTTTTTCTTCTGAAATGAAGAGAGAATAAGGAGAGAAGTTCTGAGAAATTTCAAATGAAAGGGTGACCCATGCATAGGGTGGCCACCCCTTTTATATACGTGAAGGGTCACGTATAGAGGGCCGTTGGATGGCCCTGATGTGGGATCCAAGGCCCTCCACTCGAAATACAAAACGACGGCTGGGCATAGGCTAGGCCATTAAATGCGGTTCTCGTAAGACGTATCGTCACCAACCACGATGTTCCACGTATCAGGTGCCTGCGTAAGATGTGGAATGTGAAGAGTTCATGGGGAAGCCTAAAAGCCCCTACTGTGGCCTTATCCGACGTCGTATACCATGAGCAGGGGCTTGGGGGCAGATGTACGCCCTGATTTTCCCACGGGCTGATTAACGAGCTGAGCTGCAGCCTAATCGTGATTATCTCGTGGACATCCCCAAGACCGGAGCTTCCGTCATAAGGTCGTACCTCCTTAGCTCGAGGCAACCCAAGGGTTCGCCAAGATTGCCTAAGACTTGAGTCCGGACTTCGAAGGTCGAAGGTCGAGTTAAGTGTCCAGCTCGAGGTACGAGCTGGATATGGAGGCTACGACCCCTTTGTAAAGTCAACACACGCAAGGTAAACGTGCATATATCAGACATTACGTGTCTGATATGCCCCTGACTTCTCAGACACGCAGCAGGAACGTGCGTATTCAGACACCCACGACTGGGTTGGGCTGTGCGGCCCATTATCTCTTTACCTATTGATTTGACCACACTCATGTGTCAGGTTTAGGAATTAATCATGAATGTCACAGAGTTGATATGATAGATAAGAAGGTCACAGGATGACCTTCTTACCAACTCCCAGGTGCCTTCTCCTATAAATATGGAGACCCTGGGAATAAATAAGGGTTGGATTATCTCTTGTAAGAAATATCCTGTAATCATATACCCATAATAGAGCAATAATATTGACTAGTGGAGTAGAAGGATTTTAACCTTTGAACCACTTAAAAACCGTGTCTTGAGTCACCATTTCATTTTCTAAGATCACATATCTGTTTTGGTTCATTATTAGCACTAATCCCTTTCTCTTCTTTTCTTAAATTACCTGTTGGCGAAGAACCGCGTCAACAAGTGTACCTTGTAAGAAAGCATTATTTATGTCAAGTTGACAGATATACCAACCATTTGTAATAGCTAAAGAAAGCATAAGTCGAACAGCAGTAGGTTTGATGGCCGGACTAAACGTTTCTAAATAGTCGATACCAGGACGTTGATGGAATCCTTTGGCGACAAGTCGAGCTTTATATCGGTCAATGGATCCATCAGGTTTGTATTTAATACGATAAACCCATTTGCACCCGACCAGATTTTGAGAAGAGTCAGAAGGAACTAATTACCAAGTATGGTTCTGAGTAAGCGCATTATGTTCTTCTGTCATGGCATTTCACCACTGAGGATCTTTAAGAGCTTGAGTGATAGTATTTGGTTCTGTATGTTGGGGATGAACAGTAGTGTGGTGAGCAAATTTTGGGTTTGGTTTGGTGATGTTATTACGGAGTCTTGTGACTATTGTTCGAGGAAGAGGTGGAGGTGGAGGCGGAGAATTTTGGGGTGATGGTGTTGATGATAAAGATGCAGCTGTCGATGATAAAGGGGAAGAAGTAGATGAGGAAGGAGAAGAAGAAGTTGATGATGAGGTGAGTGTTGGTGGCTGTTGCTGGATTATTGGAATAGAGATAGTGCACCATTCATCAATTGATGCTACTGTGGGGTGCGAATAGGAGGAGCACAAATCAGGATAAGGAAAAATATTTTCAACAAATTTGACATGTCGAGAGGTGTAGATGCGATTTGTGGGTAGATGTAAGCAGTAGTAAGCACTTTGCGAAGGTGAGTAACCCACAAAAATACAAGGTAAAGAATGAGAGTCAAGTTTGTGAGAAGAATATGGTCTAAGCCAAGGATAACATTGTTGACGCCGTTTTTCGTCAACAGATAAAAGAAGAGCACAAAAACAATGGATGACGATGGCCAAACGGAACAAACAAATCAAACACATGATTTTTTACGTGGTTCAGCAGTTAAATCTGCCTAGTCCACGAGTCTCTGTTATTAATCTTAAGATTATCTCTGAAAAATTCTTTAGCATGAATTCTCCAGAGTTTTCTCTCAAGGATCAGAATTTCGGTCCATTACAATGGTGCATGGCTTCTCTATTTATAGAGAAGGATGCAGAATACTATCCCACATATTTTGGGTAGTTACTCTTTTGTGAATAAAAATAAATGGCTTTAAATGCCTTTAATCAGATAAACAAGGAAACGTCCCTGAAGACCAGGGAATGCATAACTGACTAAATAATATCCCACGATTCTTGGGGATTTACATCAATAAATGAGGATTACATCTCATGTTTACAATACTTGTAGATATTCAAGGTGGTTATAGCGTATCTCCAAGGCTTCAGCATCTCAGGTTTCATGTCATTGTGCGAGCCACTGACATCTCCCGAGCTAACATTGCTTTCGAGATAGTACATCGAGCTCAAGACCCATGCTCCGAAGTCCCTGAAGATGAAGGTGTTCTCGGAGCTACCTTTCGAGATCGAGATCATTTCGAGGTCACCGCATTCGAGATCATATATCATACTTTGCATGCTCGATTTACAATCCTAGATCATACTCTAGTCCTCACGAGACCATTTATTGCGAACTCAGCTTTCGAGGTCATATTTACCATGGCTCGAAATCTGGGTATAACATCTTGCCCCCTCAAAAGTATTTGTTCGAATCCTAAGAGAAGGAAACTTTTGAACTACTTTCTCTGGGAACCGTACCGTCATACGCTCTTGAAAACGGACACGTGCCAGATGGGTATTGCTCACTTTAGGTACTTGAGTACCTTGGGAACACGCCCACGATCGTCCGTCTTACAACTTTTCGGCACCATCTTGTCATTGATCCCCATCCGTTCGATCTAGTGAGAATTCCATTCGACGCTCCTGATTAATTACATTTTCCCACCTATATATACAAGACCCCCTCTTCGTCTTCTTCTTCACGTTTGTTCATCGTAAACCAGAAAGGAAAAAAAACAAGAAAACCAGAGACTTTCTTAAGAAGCTTCCGTCCCGTGCATGTTTTCTCGACCCAAGAAACAAAGAAATCCTGGTCTGTTCGAGTCCGAGAGTTCTTTCTTGCAACCTCTCCTCCAATCGACGATTTCGCTGCAATCACCATCACTGTGTAAGTATGCCATTTTTGTTTTCAGCTTTTTACCCATACTGTTCTTGTTGTGTATGCTAGTTTACGTTCTTAGAATGATACGATAGGAAGTTTTGAACCAATGGGCTTTTATGCCTTCTAGATTTTCATTCTGGATGTTCGTCTCTGGTTTGTACCCAGTTTTGTCGTTTGAACGAGGTTTCAACTTTCTGGGTTTTGAAAATTTTAGGCCATGTTTCTTGTACACTAAGTTTTCGGGTAAAAAACCCTTGTTCTTGACAATTGCACGAAACCCAAAAATGCTCTTTCCTGGCTAACCGCCACCTTTCTTTCCCTTGAATTTCGGGATTTTCAAAAAATCATCCACGCTCCTTTTCTTTCCTGTGGAACACACGCTCTGACTCTTTAGTAAGGGTCTTAATACTTAGTTTCTTGTCCTTAAATCTCCGAGTTCATCCCATCGAGCTCGTGATTCTTGCATGCATGGCCCTCACCATTTTTTCTTTCTCGTTAGATGTCACAGAATCCAGAAAGACGGTGGGGGTCATTACGAGCAATCCCTTACGAGCCCAAATCTCCGAGCCCGGAATCGGTCTTTGCCCGGAACCAACGTCGGATTAAAGAATATGAGATCGCACGCGAGCAAGAAGACATTCGAGCCCACTATCGTCGCCAGATAGACGAGGTTATTGAAAAGAAGAGAAGAGTTCTTCGGGAAGCCATCTATCCGGAGCCCAACCCAGGACCTAGGCCAGTTCCCCTCGACCCTGCGTTAAAAGTCACGGTTGCATACCACCCAGGGGAACTCCAGTTTTCCTTAATGGCGGAGCCTTCGTCTTCACAGCCTAGGAGGGAGATGTTTGAAACCGAATTCTACCAGAGCTCGGTTACCACCAACGACCAAATAACTGATATCTTGGCCCTCCATGGCCTTAGTTCGGTGGACACACTGAAGTGTCGAGCTCCGACTAGGCATGAACGGAGCTGTTTTGCCCCTGGGGGCCGCGATTCTAGTGTAAAATACGCGGCCTGGAGCCAGGAACATATAAGGGCAGGAGCTTTACTGCCCCTGAAGTCCTTTTTCAGAGACTTCATTGATTTCGTTGGGTTGGCTCCATTCCAACTCAACACCAATTCATACAGGGTGCTGTCTGCCCTGAGGTCCTTGTTCCACGGGCTGGGGTGGACAGGGCCTTCACCCCAAGAGATTTTATATCTCTTTTGTTTGAAGAGTAATCCCTCCCGAGCTCGGGGAGGAGATGGTTTTTACTATCTTTCGAGCTACCCCAAAGAGACGAAGATCTTTGAAGATCTTCCGAACCACCCTCCTGACTTCAAGAAGGCTTTTTTCTGGACAGACGGTCTGTCCCCGTCTCGACATCGTTCGTTTAGGCGGATTCGTAAGTATTCTCGTTACTTTCTATTTTTGAGCTCGGAATTTTAGCCCTTAAATCCATATTTAGTTGAAGTGTATCTCGCCTTTCAGCTAACTTTCAGCGTCCCACCCCTGACGAGACAATGAAGGGGCACAGAGAGACCTTGCTCCGACTCCCTTACGGCAGGAGATCTCTCTCATTTCTATTACATGAGGACAAGCTACGAGCTTGTGGGTTGTTGGGACAGGGCCATTCAACCTCTGACTGGTCCAGTAAAAAATATGAACGCTGGGAGGAAGTGCCACTGCCCACAGGCATCCTTCCTCCGAGGAGAGAAAGGAGGGCATCTCTCCCAATTCGCTCGAGAAGTCCGCGGTCGGGGAATGAGGCCAATGACGAAGCCTCGAGTTCGAACTCCGATGGAGGTAAAACCCTTCCTACCTCGCGAATGTGGTCCCCCACTTTATTAAAACACAGGCCCAATAGACTAGTCTCATGCCCACAGGATAGATACCACTTCTACATATGGAGTTGGGTAGATGACTATGTCCATAGGTTTGATAGTGGGCTTGGGAAATACGACACTATGTACACCACGGACGAGGTGTGGAATGGGATAGCTGTGCAGTATGGGACCAATGATTATAGGGACCTCTCGAGGTTATCACCAACTTATAGGGAAGGCACTCCCCCCGCCTTTTCTGAAGACGGGGGAATTTCATGGTCTCCAAGCTCGAGCTCGGGGGAGAGTCTCAGTTAGGTTTTTTCTTCAACTGGTTTCCATCTTTTTTCAAAGTTATTATTATTGTTTAACTCACTATCATTGTGCAGGTGCCATGAATCCCGACCTCGACGCGGTGCTTTTTAGCGATGGTGGAGCTGGCGCCCAAAAGAGTAAACGCCTGAGGATACCAAAGAGATCCGACCGACCGTCCAAGGTACCTAAACATCGCGAGACGACTCCCACGGCCCAGACCACTGCGAACACCTCCAAGGAACCGACTGCCCAGATTGATGGGTCAGGCCCGACTGCATCCATCTCGCTGCTTCCCACCGAAACCCGGTTAACAGTTGTTCGGCCCCCGAAGAAACCTTCTACCTCAACGGTTCAGCTGCCAACGGCTCGAACCCACACTGAGGAGTATGTACTTGATGGTGCCGCTGGGACAGAAGGGGCTTTACTCAGCTCGGACGTCCTTTCTCGGGTAGGTCAGAGCTTTTCTGGCTTCGGCGCCGACCACTGGGATCTCGTGCGCAAGGCCTCGGACTGCAACACTCTTTATGAGAAGAGTATCGAACTCACCGCCGCGGTAGCCTTCTCAACTCTATTTTAAGTATTTATGCCTCAATCCGCAATTCTGATTCGTTTGTGTTTCAGGCCCTTGTTGTTTCAGCATAGCTCAACTATAAACTGACCAACGAGGTGCAAACGAGCTTGTCTCTGGCTCAGAAGTCGAAGGATCTCGAGCTTAAGATGGTTGACGAGCTCAAAGACTCGAGGTCTGAACTTGAAAAACTGAAGACCCGTCTCGAGGAGCTGGAAAAGTCAAACGCTGAGCTCGAGAAGGCCAATGCCAAGCTCGAAGAGGAGAAATTTGCTACCCTCGACCTCATGGAGAGCGAGAAGGTCCGCCTCCTGAACGAGTCTAAGGAGCAGAAGGAGAAAGCGGTCGACTAGGCCATGTACAAGCTTTGGGCCGACAATGCCGACCTCGACACCAGCTTCCTGGGTCCTCTCGAAGCCACATATGTTGAGCGGTGGAATGCCCGTCTCGAGGCAAGCGTAGCTGCTCGAGAGGCGGCCCAGCAGGATAGCCATGCTATTCATCCTGGAGGGTCCGGTGATACTGATGCTGAGAAGGCCAAGGGGACTCCTCTTCCTTAAATCTGATCTCGGGGAAATCACTTATTGGGGCTGCGTCCCCTTATTATTGTAACTTTTAATTTATGCCCATGGGGCTGATACAATTTATTTTAACATTGACTTTTATATGCTTTACATTTCTTGGCTCGAAATATTTTGCACATTTTATATGGATGAATCATTTATGTTTATTTATTCATACAAACATATTGTGGATTTAGGCTCGAAACTCGATGCATTCATGCATAGTTTGTTCAAATTATCCGCTCCCGACTTCGTTATTCATCAAAGTCAGATGTTACTTTAACCATGAACTCGAAAGTACTTATATGGTATGTAACGTGAATGGTTCGGTTATATCTTTTTTGCTTAGTCACTTTTCCTCGTCCTCGGTTTTTACTCCAAGGTTAAGAGTTTGAAACTATTTTTCTTTAAGATATTCCAGCCTCGATCTCGACTTATCCCGAAGTGGGTTTAGGTTCCTACTTATCGTCGATTAGTTTTTTGGCTGGTTTGTTCCGAACCTGTTAAGTTTGCACATCTGGTTAACTCCAAACGTTTTCTGTTTTTTGATAACTCGGTTATGTCCGAACTATCTAAGCTCGCGTATCTGGTTATATCCAAATACTTCATGTTTTTGATAATTCGGTTACGTCCGAACTATCTAAGATCGCGTACTTGGTTATATCCAAATACTTTATGTTTTTGATAATTCGGTTATGTCCGAACTATCTAAGATCGCGTACTTGGTTATATCCAAATACTTTATGTTTTTGATAATTCGGTTATGTCCGAACTATCTAAGATCGCGTACTTGGTTATATCCAAATACTTTATGTTTTTGATAATTCGGTTATGTCCGAACTATCTAAGATCGCGTACTTGGTTATATCCAAATATTTTATATATTTTTTATTTCTTAAGCTGGTGGTATGTATACCAATGATGCCCCCTTAATATCCTATGAGTGTGACCATAGGTTATTAAATTAAGAGAGATTGCAAAAATAAAAATAAATTACATGTGAAACAAAGTAGACCTTTCATTTGATGAAATTCAAAAACAAATTAACATAGATAGAAAATCATGGTTACAGGCAACACTTTTCCTATACTATTGATAATAAGGTCTAAGGTGTTCGCCATTCCATGCTTGAGGTATCAGGCTCCCATCTAATCTCGCAAGTTTGTATACGCCAGGTCGGATGACTGATTCTATCTGGTATGGTCCTTCCCAGTTCAGCCCGAGCACCCCAGCTGCTGGATCTCGGGTTGCCAAGAATACTCGTCTCAAAATCAGGTCTCCCACTCTGAACTTTCGATCTCGAACCCTTTTATTGAAATATCTCGTGGTTCGTTGCTGGTAAGCAGCATTTCTCAGCTGAGCCTCTTCTCTTTTTTCATCGATCAAGTCTAGGGTTTCTTCGAGCTGAGTATGATTGGAACTTTGATCATAAATCTGAGTTCGGATCGTCGGAATTTCGACCTCGATGGGCAACATCGCCTCGCAGCCATACGCTAGAGAGAATGGAGTATGTCCCGTTGATGTCCGAGCTGTAGTCCTATATCCCCAAAGGACTTGAGGCAATTCCTCGGGCCAACGTCCCTTTGCCTCCTCCAACTTTTTCTTTAGAGAACTCTTGAGAGTTTTGTTAACGGCTTCGACCTGACCATTCGCTTGAGGGTGAGCCACTGATGAAAAACTCTTTATTATACCGTTCTTGTTACAAAAGTTGGTGAATAAGTCGCAATCGAACTGGGTTCCGTTATCAGATACAATCTTTCTTGGTTCTCCATATCGGCATACGATGTTCTTTACCATGAAATCTAGGATCTTTTTCGAAGTTATGGTCGCCAATGGTTCAGCCTCCGTCCATTTTGTGAAGTAATCAACCGCGACCACATAATATTTTACTCCTCCTTTGCCAGTTGGGAGTGAGCCTATGAGGTCGATGCCCCATACTGCGAAAGGCCATGGGGATGTCAACATGGTCAGTTCGGAAGGTGGAGCTCGGGGTATCGTGGCGAATCTTTGGCATTTGTCGCACTTTTTCACGTACTCGAAAGAGTCCGTTTTAATGGTTGGCCAGAAATATCCTTGGCGTATAATCTTCTTGGACAGGCTATGCCCCCCGGTATGGTCTCCGCAGAACCCTTCATGAATTTCTTCAATAATCTTCTTTGCCTCGGGAGGAGTCACACATCTGAGCAACGGCATGGAATACCCTCTTTTGTATAGCCTTCCGTCCAGGATGGTGTAACGAGGAAGTTGATACATTAGTTTCCGAGCCTGATTTCGATCTTTTGGAAGAATTCCATTTTCGAGATAATCAACTATCGGGCTCATCCAGGTCGACTCTGTCTCGATCATACACATATCTTCCTCGTCTGGCTCAGTAATGCTGGGTGCTGACAGGTGTTCTACGGGTACAACATTCAGCTCTTCATTTTCGGCGGAAGTGGCGAGCCGAGCTAAGGCATCTGCATTTGAGTTTTGCTCTCGGGGAACCTGTTCGATTGCATAAAACTCGAAATACTCTAATGCGGATTTTGCCTTCTCCAGATAAGCTGCCATTTTTGTGCCACGAGCCTGGTATTCTCCCAAGATTTGATTAACCACGAGCTGGGAGTCGCTGTAGCAATGTATAGCTTTGGCCTTGAGCTCTTTTGCTATTCGTAGTCCCGCAAGTAAAGCCTCGTACTCAGCTTCATTATTAGATGCTTTAAAGCCGAACCTTAAAGCAGAGTGAAATTTGCTCCCTGCAGGAGTGATCAGAATAACTCCTGCCCCCGCTCCATTTTCATTTGACGACCCGTCGACGTAAAGTTTCCACAACTCGTGGGCCGTGGTTGTTACCTCGTCGTCGGCTATACCGGTGCACTCCACTATAAAATCCGCCAACGCTTGTGCCTTAATGGTCGTTCTCGGATGGTAGGTGATCTCGAACTGTCCGAGCTCAACAGCCCATTTAAGGAGTCGACCAGACACCTCTGGTTTAGACAAGACTTGCCTTAGTGGTTGATCTGTTAGTACATGGATAAGATGTGCCTGAAAGTAAGGGCGGAGCTTGCGAGATGAGTGGATTAGACTGAGGGCGAGCTTCTCCATCAGTGGATATCTTGATTCTGCCCCCAGTAATCTTTTACTGATATAGTAGACGGGTTTCTGTATTCTCTCTTCTTCTCGAACGAGCACCGCGCTTATCGCGTGTTCGGTAGTTGAGAGGTATAGGAACAGTACTTCTCCCGTCTCAGGCTTCGATAGGATGGGTGGTTCGGCTAAGTGCTTTTTGAGCTCCTGAAAGGCTAGCTCGCACTCATCTGTCCATTCGAACTTCTTACTTCCTTTCAATAAGTTGAAGAATGGGAGACCGCGGTCCGTTGACTTCGAGATGAACCTGCTCAGAGCTGCCATCCTGCCAGTCAAGCTTTGAACATCTTTATGCTTCCGAGGTGAAGGCATATCGATCAGGGCCTTTATTTTGTCGGGATTAGCCTCGATCCCACGAGAGTTGACAATGAAACCCAGAAATTTTCCTGAAGACACCCCAAAAGTGCACTTCTGAGGATTCAACTTCATGTTGTACTTTCTGAGCACGCCAAAGCACTCTTCGAGGTCATCAACATGGTTCTTGTTAAGTTGAGACTTTATAAGCATGTCATCAACATAAACTTCCATGTTGTTCCCTATTTGCTCTGAGAACATCATGTTTACGAGCCGTTGGTACGTGGCTCCGGCATTCTTGAGTCCGAATGGCATGACATTGTAGCAGTAGAGCCCTTTATCTGTGATGAAGCTCGTATGCTCTTGGTCGGGGGCGTGCATGGGAATCTGGTTATATCCAGAATAGGCATCCATGAACGACATCATGCCATGCCCCGCCGTGGCATCCACGAGCTGGTCAATTCTTGGCAGCGGAAAACAGTCTTTCGGGCAGGCCTTGTTGAGGTCCGAGTATTCAATGCAGGTTCTCCACGTCCCATTGGGCTTCGGGACCAACTCTGGATTGGCTACCCAGTCAGGGTAAAAAGCGTCCCTGATGAAATTGTTTGCTTTCAGCCTGTCAACTTCCTCCTTTAGTGCTTTCTTTCTATCCTCGTCCAACTGTCTTCGCTTTTGTTACTTCGGGGGAAAGCTTTTGTCTATATTCAATGCGTGACTCGCAACATTTGGGCTTATCCCCACCATGTCTGAGTGTGACCATGCGAAGACATCCTGGTTTTTCTTCAGAAAGCAAATTAATTGCTATTTGGCTTCGTCTTGGAGGTGTTTTCCGACCTTTACCTTCTTCGAGGGTTCAGCTTCGTCGAGCTGAACTTCTTCGAGCTCTTCCAACGGTTCGAGGTCAACTTTCTCCTCAATCCTTGGATCGATTTCCTCGTCGATTTCTAAAACCGTCCCATCCTTATTTTGTATGATAACGAGTGCTTGAGCGCTCGTTTGTTTCTTTCCCCTCAAAGAGATGCTGTAACACTCTCTCCCTGCCAATTGATCTCCTTTCAATGTTCCGACCCCGCTCGGAGTTAGGAACTTAAGGGCTAGATGCCTTACAGATGAAACTGCCCCCAGCCCGACCAGGGCGGGTCTCCCGAGCAGTACATTGTAGGCAGATGGTAACTCTACTACCACGAACTCCATCATCTTGGTCACCGAGACTGGATAGTCTCCCAAGGTCACAGGGAGTTCGATGGACCCCATACAGGCAGTTCCTTCTCCAGAAAAGCCGTACAAAGTGGTTGCGCAAGCCTTCAGGTCATGAAGGGAGAGTCCCATTTTCTCTAGTGTTGCTTTATAGAGAATGTTAACTGAGCTCCCATTGTCTATGAGAACTCGACGCACTCTTTTGTTGGCAAGCTGCAGGGTGATGACTAGTGGATCATGATGAGGGAACTGGACATGGGAAGCATCTTCCTCGGTGAAGGATATAGGTTGAGTTTCAACCCTTTGGCTTTTTGGTGCCCTTGGTTCGGGTTCATAAGGAGACCCGTCCCCCGTCTTCAACTCATTCACGTATCGCTTTTGAGCATTTCTACCCCCTCCTGCGAGATGAGGCCCTCCCGAGATGGTTATTACATCCTCTCCATCAATCGGTGGAGGCCTGTCTTCTTCCCGAGATCGGGAGTTATTATTCTGTGCCGTCGAAGGCGCGGATATTCTCTGGCTTGCAGTGGTCTGTCCAGTACTCTGGTTTTTGACATACTGCCTGAAATAACCTCTCGAGATCAACCCTTCGATCTCGTCCTTCAGCTGTCGGCACTCATCAGTTGTGTGTCCGGTATCTCTATGGAACCGGCAATATTTGCTGGAATCCCTTTTGGACTTTTGATTCCTCATTGGGTCCGGACGCCTGAAGGGGACCTGGTTTTCATTAGCCAGGTATATATTTTCCCGAGACTCGTTGAGCTCGGTGTGCACTTTATATACGGAGAAATACCTTTCTCCTTTCTTCTTCTTTCCTCCTTCAGCCTCGGGGTTATTTCCCTCGCTCTTTTTCCTCTTGGAGGGATTCTCCGAGGTAGGCTGTGGAGCTGCTGGGTCAGCCGAGGTTGAGGCGGAGTTAATGTTTATCGTTGTAGTTTCGGTCTGCGAGGTCGCCTTGAGCGTTGACCTCGCCTCCTCTACATTGACAAATCTCTGCGCCCGTCTGTTAAACTCGGTTATCGACCTCACCGGTTTCCCTTGCATGTCATCCCAAAGGGCACTTCCAGGTAACACACCAGCTCGGATGGCCATCAAGTGCCCACTGTCATCCACGTCTCGAGCTTGGGCGACCTCTAGATTAAATCTTGTCAGATATCTTTTCAGTGTTTCGCCCGGCTGTTGTCGGACGTTGGTCAAAGTGGATGCCTCTGGTCTGACTCCCATCATAGCCCGGAACTGCTTCTCAAAGTCCCTAGACAACTGATCCCATGAGGTTATCGAGTGTTTCTTGTACTTCTCGAACCAACTCTTGGCAGGTCCGGCCAATGATGTTGGAAACAACATGCACCTGAGCTCGTAACCCACGTTACTAGCTCTCATAATAGTGTTGAATGTACTCAGGTGGCTACATGGGTCGGTTTTTCCCTCAAACGCTGGGACGTGAGGAATCCGGAACCCTTGGGGAAACTGAGTGTTAGAAATATTGGGAGCAAACGGCTCGAGCTCCTCGTCAGAGTCCTCATATCGACCACTCCCTCGTTCATTCTTCAAAAGCCTAAAGGCTTTTTCGAGCTGATCAATCCTTTCTTGAACTGGGTCCTTAGGTGGTGTCTGGAATTGATAGTCATTAATCGCGATCCCAGGCTCGCGTCTCCGTGAGGGATCTCTACGCCCATTCAGATGATTCCTTAGATCTGGATTTGTCTGATCTCCCTTTCCCCTGCTTTGATTCAGATGATTTCGCAGGTCAGGATGACTCTTGCGATTCCCAGTATTTTTACGACCTCGGTCGTGTTTACTGACGGACCTAGTCTCTCTGGACTCATCACTGGTGAAACTCATTGATCGGTCATTTCGTGGTGGATCCTTTCTACGTCGCCTTGTCTCCGCAGTGCGAGATCGAGACGTCTGACTTCTCTCAGATGGTGCGCTTCTCCGCTCCTGGAACGTCTCCCTGTTTCCTTGTCTTTCCCCTGCACGCCCTTGATCCTGATTTCGAACAGGTTGAGCGTTTCTGCGGGGAGGTGAAGGATATCTTATGGGAGACGGAGGGAACCGTATAGGCGACGGTGGTTGTCGCCCTTGCCTCGGCCTAGAGGGTCCAGAATTTGCCCGAGATGGGTCAGTCGCATTCGGTGCACTACCAGGAACCTGAGTCCGAGCCTCGGCAGGAGCTCGGTTGTTCTCAGTTCCTGCAGGCACTTCCACAGGTGGATTAGGCGGGACCCGAGCTCGGGTACTCCTCTGAGGCCTAGAAGGAGCAAATGGCTATGCTAGTGCTGGAGGTTGTGTCGGCCTCCTTGTGGCAGCATTTTTTCGTGGATGTCCACGGGGCCTCCGGGGAGGAACGTGCACGTCCCTTGGAGGAGGGACTTGGTTTTCGCGCGGAGGCGGGGGCTGAGCCACCTGCGCCTCTGCGGCTATCCTGGTCAACTCCTCGTTACGTTTGTTGGCTTCTGCCAACAACTGTTTCAGCTGCCGATTCTCCAATTCTACAATAGGGACATAACGCTCAGGATTGTAGTACATGTCCTCATCCCTTGGTTATGGAGGTGGTCCCCGGGAATCAGAGGACCCACTCCTTTCATCAGCATCCGGGTTCTCCATTGGCTGTTTTCCAGGACGCCTTGGGTAATTTTCTTCAGGGGTGTTCTGATTGTTTGTAGCCATGAATCTCTCAGGGATGAATGCTTAAGGCTCTCAATGAAAGCACCAAACTGTTGACGCCATTTTTCGTCAACAGATAAAAGAAGAGCACAAAAACAATGGATGACGATGGCCAAACGGAACAAACAAATCAAACACATGATTTTTTACGTGGTTCAGCAGTTAAATCTGCCTAGTCCACGAGTCTCTGTTATTAATCTTAAGATTATCTCTGAAAAATTCTTTAGCATGAATTCTCCAGAGTTTTCTCTCAAGGATCAGAATTTCGGTCCATTACAATGGTGCATGGCTTCTCTATTTATAGAGAAGGATGCAGAATACTATCCCACATATTTTGGGTAGTTACTCTTTTGTGAATAAAAATAAATGGCTTTAAATGCCTTTAATCAGATAAACAAGGAAACGTCCCTGAAGACCAGGGAATGCATAACTGACTAAATAATATCCCACGATTCTTGGGGATTTACATCAATAAATGAGGATTACATCTCATGTTTACAATACTTGTAGATATTCAAGGTGGTTATAGCGTATCTCCAAGGCTTCAGCATCTCAGGTTTCATGTCATTGTGCGAGCCACTGACATCTCCCGAGCTAACATTGCTTTCGAGATAGTACATCGAGCTCAAGACCCATGCTCCGAAGTCCCTGAAGATGAAGGTGTTCTCGGAGCTACCTTTCGAGATCGAGATCATTTCGAGGTCACCGCATTCGAGATCATATATCATACTTTGCATGCTCGATTTACAATCCTAGATCATACTCTAGTCCTCACGAGAACATTTATTGCGAACTCAGCTTTCGAGGTCATATTTACCATGGCTCGAAATCTGGGTATAACAAACATAAACATCCAAAGTTTTGAAGTTTTTGGTAATTTAGTGGAGTTCCAAAATAATTTTAGAAAAGGAGACATATTGTGGAGGGTTGGTGTTGGTAAGCGATTTATTAAGTAAGCAGCGGTGGAAAAAGCATGTGGCTAGTGAGTTGAGGAAGCTTGGCATGAGAAAGAAGAGAGAGACCAGTTTCAACAATGTGTCGATGTCGGCGTTTAGCATAACCATTATGTTCTGGTGTATGTGGTGGTGAAGTGAGATGAGATATGCCATTGGAAGTGAGGTAGGGAGTAAGTTTTTCATATTCACCACCATTGTCTGAGAATACACAAATGATTGGATGTTTAAAATACTATTCAACAAGAGCCCGAAAACGTAAAAAAATGTTATATGTATTATATTTACGTTTTAAAGGATATAGCCAAGTGTATTTTGTAAAATAATCTACAAAAATTACATAATATTTGTAATTATCATATGATAATATGGGAGAAGTCCAAACATCAGTAAAGATTAAATCAAGAGGTGCATGAGAAGAAATAGTAGAATCTGAAAAAGGCAATTTGTGACTTTTATTAGTGTTGCATGAATTGCAATCAGACATTGAGAAATCAGAAATAGATAATGAAAATTTTGAATTTAAAATTTGAAGAATGGAGAGGGAAGGATGCCCAGGCCGATGATGCCAGTCATGCATGGGCGTTTGGATACTTGTGAAGACTCTAGGAGGACTTGGTTTCCATTCATACACTCCAGCTCTAGTTGGACCCTGAGGGAGAATTGTTCCATTCGAAAGCTCCTTGACATGAAAGAGAGAAGGTAAGAATTCAATACTTGTATTATTGTCCTTACAAAATTGGGAAATATACATAATATTTCTAGATATGGTTGGGACATGTAAGACATTAGATAATAGAAAAGTTTTAGAAGGAGTTGTAAGAGATTGAACCAGTGTTGGTAATTGGAAGGGATGAGCCATCTCCTATCACAATCTCTTCAGTACCATCATATGGAGCATGGAGTAAGAGATTACTGATGTTGTTGGTAACGTGATGCGATGCACCACTGTCTAAGAGCCACGAATTGGATGGTGGAAGACTTGATGCTGCCATATTAGCTTGGGGTGCATAAAAACGAGGTTGGTAGCCTTTTTGTAGTCCATGATTTGGAATATAGGTTGGAAACTGAGCAGTAGGAAATTGGGTTTTGAACACATTACATTGCTGAAGAGAATGACCTTGAGTTCGGCACCATTGACATTTACCAAGATAGGGACGTTGGGGACGAATTTGTTGATGATTTTGAGGGAGCGGCAGAAGCGGTGGAGCCCATTGTTGATTGCCATGATTCTTGTTGGTGTTGGGACGAATTTGGGCAGCAAACGCTGAAGCAAATAATGGTGTAGCAGTGGTGGCAGTGGTGTTTTTGGTGGCTAGCTCTCTTGTGATTAATTTCTCATGAAGCTCTTCAAAAGAAATAGGAGTATCACGACCATTGACGGAGTCGATGATGGGTTTGTAAGTCTCATAATCAAGGCCTTTAAGAACTTTGTCAATAATATCTTCATGATCCATAGGTTTACCCATAGAAGCCAAGTGATCAGTACAAGTTTTGATGGCTTGCATATATTCAGAGATGGTTTGAGTGTTTTTAGAGATACCATCAAGATGATCTTTGATTTGTTTGAGATGGCCACGAGAAGGATTGGCAGATGTTTTGGCAAGGAAGGTCCAGGCTTCATGGGCAGTTTTTGTTTGAGAAACAAGAGGGATTAAGTCTTGGGAGAGGGTGCCAATGAGAGCTCCAAAGACGAGTCGGTCTTGGCGAAACCAAGTCTGAGCAGCAGGATTTTCTGTGGTCGTGTTGTTGGTGGTGATGGTTGTAGATGGACAAGGGTAAGTTCCATCTACAAATTTATATACATCATATCCTATGAGAGTGGCCTGAATCCGTGTTTTCCAAGCTATATAATTAGTTGGTGTAAGTTTTATGGAATTTTGAATGTGGATGAGAGTAAATGGTTTTGTGGGTTCATTGGTGTTGGGAATTTGAGTTTGATCCGTGGCCATTGTTGTTGGAAGGAGGAATTGCAGAAAAAAAATTGGATCAGGCTCTGATACCATATAAGATTGAGATGAAGGCTTACTTATTTTATTAACAGTGGTGCCCTTAAATAGGCTTTACAAACTAACATAAATAAAAACAAGAATTTGAAAATACGAGATATTCATGCTAACAATATTGACTACGTATAATTTGCTATATATACTAACAAGATTGACTAAACTAACAACTTGATTAAAATAATACAACAGTAAGACACGTGGATTATTTATCTTCAACATTGACCACCTCTGAATCAAACCATCTTCTTAGCATTGGTTAGTTCCATTCTCGTCCAACTATGAATTCTTTAACCCAATTTACTCCTTGAGTGGCATTCAACAATGGTTTGGGTTGAAGTGCACCCTTAGGAACCCAAGGATGTAACCAAATGGAAGTAGATCTTTCATCTCCAATTATTTTGCACAAACCTTTTGCAAGATTACCTTTGTTTTGTAGTATTGCCTTCCAAATGTAGGAGCCTCCTTGTGAACCTTCCATTGTGGAGAACTTCTTTCCCTTGATGTATTTATCATTTATTGTTAGGAAAAAATAGATTGCCACAATGGAAATAGGTAAGAATATTACAACTCCAGGCAATATATTACAAATAAATATTGATTGATTAAAAGGAGTGTTACAACTCTATAACTGAAAATATAAATAAATATAGAGAAAGAAGAAGAAGATGATTGAAATAGAAAATACAACTTTTGACAAAAAGATACAAATAAACTTGAGGTAGTAAAAAGAAAGACGTAGATGAGATTACAACTCTTAAGCAAAGATACAAGTAAATATAACAAGAATGATAAGAAGAAAAACAATAGAAGAAAATAAGAACAAGAACAAAATAATAAGATACTCTCACTCACACAACCAAAGTGAAGAGTATTGAGGATCACCAACTTGAACAAGGTTTGAAACCTTTGTCCAAAAGCTTATTTCCTCCTAACTCAAGCACTGAGGGTTCTCTCTCAGATTTTGGAAATACTTTCGGGAATTATCAAGCCTCAAGGTGTTTCTAGCCAAGTGCTCTAATGGATAGAAATGTTGTGTCTTTCAAGTGAACTATAGGCTCCTATTTATAGAGTTTAGAGACATCCTTTGAATTTCAAATTCCACCAGCGCCCATGGCTGTTACCAATGTTTAATTGGATTAATATGGAATTAAAAATGATATTTGTGAGTTATTTGGATTTTTTGAGCCATTCAACAAAGATTGAAAAAACTGAAAAAATGGTCAGTTTTGGCCTGTGGCCGCGGCCACTACTCTCTGGCCCACTGGTCGCAGCCACCAACATTCAGTGGCCGCGGCCACTGACCATTTTCAACACTTAAAAATGTGCTATTTTTCCAAACGGTTCCAAACCCTCCCAACTGATTTTGTAACTCCCAAAACACATTATTGGGGTTAAAATCATATCTCTAACAGCCATTTCACATATAGCTTTATGAAATTCATCTCAATATTGTGTAACACCAAATTTACACAATAAAGGGTAATATTTGGAAGTTACAAATTTGTAACACCAAATATGTTACATTATTTGGATATATCTCATATATCTAAATATTGTTACTCTCTATTATATGTTACAATATGTGACACTCTTTGTCACACTTATTTAATCTAAAACATTATATTATAATATAATATAATATTACATTATATTATAAAATAATATAACATTCCCCACTAGATTAAATAGTTATCTATTGTAACACTTATTTAATCGATCATTATATTTTAAAATATAACATATCCCCCACTTGACTAAATAAGAACTCTCTCTTATAGGAGTCATTGCATTAGTGCATAAAGCAAAGTGTTTTTCAACTTGAACTTTACTATAGTGTAATTATCACAAAATTTGTCAAAAATTTGGTTGCACTAGGTATTGAACCATCTTTTCATGATAATAAATCGGTGATAACACACACACCTTTGCGATGTTCACTTGAGACCTCTATGTCTCGCTTTGCACCGTTAATGGCTATGTGCATTTTCCATTCATGGACGTTCTTGAGAATACTCCCAATTCTCATGAGAGGCGGCACCACCCCTAGGTTCATATAGGTAGAATTCTTACAGTATTTTGTTACCAAAAATACTTGTCTTCACAAGACTAAATTCTATTAAAAAACCTTTCGGTTTTAACCCTCAACTTGGTAACACACAAGTACTCAATATCTCAGATGGGACTTGTTTTGAGTACATTTAATGTTCACTTGATTGACTTGTTGTTACCTGTTGAACCTAATACTAGTTGAATAACTAGTGTTAAGATAGGTTACCGTCAATCGTGAATCTCTTTAGGGAGTTTAATTCCCATCCCTCGAGATGATGCAACCACTAAATCCCTCGTTAGTGGCTTAGTGAAAGGATCCGCCAGATTTTCACTTGTTCTCACATAGGATATTGAGATGACTCCTCTTTGAATCAATTCTCTTACATATCCATGTCTTAGACTAATATGTCTAGACTTTCCATTATACACTCCGCTGTATGCTCTAGCCAATGTCGCTTGGCTATCACAATGTATCGATATAGTAGATACATTCTCTTTGATTAGGGGAATCTCTATCAACAGATCCCTTAACCATTCGGCCTCTTTGCCGGTAGCAGCTAGAGCTATGAACTCTGCTTCCATAGTGGAATGAGATATATAGGTTTGTTTCTTGGAACCCCAAGAAATTGCACCTCCACCAAGTGTAAATACCTAACCAGTTGTGGACAAGTTGTCCCTAAGATTGGATATCCAACTTGCATATGTATATCCTTCTAAAATTGAAGGAAATTTGGAGTAGTGAAGGCTTAGTCCTTTGGTTTTCTTGAGATAACCTAGGACTCTTCCAATTGCCTTCCAGTGATCCACACTTGGATTACTTGTAAACCTACTAAGTTTACTTACCGCAAATGCTATATTAGGTCTAGTACATTGGGCAGCGTACATTAGACTCCCTATAGCACTAGCGTACTCCAATTGAGCCACCTGTAACGCCCTGGATAGCCAAGACCGCTACACCGTGTACTTATAAACGTGCAAGACTTGCTAATCAAGTCATTAATTTAAAAACGTGTCACTAAACATGTATGAGCTAGGGTTAAAAAGGTTTTGGTCTCAAAAGTTACATTTTATATAATTAAACAGTTATATAAATGGGATCAAAAAAAAAACATAGTTTAAAAGTTGGATTATAGACTCCCCAAAATACAGACAACCGTCTGCCATATTAAGACAAAATAAACATTTCTGGGTCCCGCATCCTTGCCTAAACCTCAACCGTGGTGGCTGAGCAGCTGGTCATGTACATTCCGCTCGCAGAGCTCTCCAAATCAGGGCTGATCAAGTTTGCCCTTGCCTTTACCTGCACCACGTAGCACCCATGAGCCAAGGCCCAGCAAGAAAACATAATGTGCAACACAAATAATAATAACAAATAGTCAATTCTCTAAATACGATCTTCCATCAAATAATCCACATTAACCATTCAGCATATACCCAGAATCAAGAATGCAGTTAATCACACATATAAAATTCAAGTCTCATAATAACTAGATTACATAATAATCAGGGCCGACAACTTAGGTCGCACCCTCTGTTTACCTCACTGACTCCGGTCCGCTTAAACCGAGCTCAGTGCATATAAAGCTGTCCTCGGCTACCAGTGGCCAAGCCACGCCCTGTGCGCTAGTGTAACCCTTGGCACTCTTAGGCCGTTGGTTCACTATTTAGTTTGCATGGCATAATACCATGCTTTCAAGCATACACAATAGGTAACCCTTAGTCCCATTACAGATATACAACCAGGTGCAGTTTTCTTACCTTTGATCTTTGCAGTTACTGATTATGAGCAACGCTCCCCAAGCACGATCTGTTCCCGAGCCCTAACTTTAACACCTAGTCACAACCAAGGTATAGGGTTCCATTAATATTCAAATAAGGGTTTCCGGATACAATCCTAGCTTCCGGGACATCGAATTCCACCAAGCACGGTGGGGAAATCGATCCCGAGTACCCTAGACTACATACTCGTGCCTAAAATCCCCAAATGTTAAAGTGTGCACCCAAGGGCTGCGGCCCTTGAAACCTAGCCGCGACCCTGCCCTAAAACAGAGCCAAGGCCATCCCTGGAAGCAGACACACGCCGTGGCTCTACCCTTGGGCGCCGCGACGCTTCCCTTTGGCTGAGCCTCCTTGGCTCCTTTGCATCCTAGGGCCGCAGCGCTCTAGAATAGAGCCGCAGCCCTTCCCTTCGTGCCCAGAAAACCCACCATTTCCAACATCTAAACCTCATCCAAAACCATCCCAAAGCTCCCTAATTCAAAACCCATTAATCATAACACTTTTATCATGACTCTAACAACTTATCCCAACAGAAATCCAGCCCAAAAACCTACTAGAATCCCATTTTCAATTTCTGAAACTCAAGAACTCAAAACACAAAAACCAGTCATACAAAACTATAATTTAAGCTTTCAAATCACAAATTGGTGCTTACCTCTTCCGCTGAACCACTTCCTTGACAAAGTCATGAGCTAAACCCAAGCTCTCAGCTTCAATTCAGCCTTTAAACAACAAAATCATAAATACCTTAATACTCAGCCAAAAACTCAGAATCCTATCCCCAAAAACACAATTCAATTCTCACTTTAGCCTTGGTTGAGTGTTCCTTGGATAATTCTTGAGCCAATCTTCCAAATCCCCACTTCAATCCTTTGAATTCCCAGCTCAATCCCCTAAATTCTCAGTGTTTTGTGCTTTCTCCTTAAGAGAGAGAGAGAAAGAAGAAGCCGATCTATTTTGTTCCACTAGATTCTGTTTTGGCTAAGTTTATCTTTGGTTACTTAGATCAATCCCGAGGCCTGGGGTGCCGGAAACGTCCCCGAGGGCAAAACGGTAAAATTCCCCAGTATTCCCGCCTAGACTTCCTATTCTCAAATATATTTCCATATGTTTAATTCCATAACCTGATAGTCTAAATAACTACCCGATACCTAAAATACCCCTGACTATCCAAAGTCAAATATTAGGCCCCGTTGTGGCTTTTCCCGCTATCTAGCTTCCTCGGATCTCCTCAAATCGCACGCTGCAGATTTACCCACATAATAATGTGGTTCTCACAATTATAACATTTAATCACAATTTAACATTCATATAGTCAAACAGGCATATTTAATATATAATCATGTATTTAATCAATTAATTCACACATGGACCAAATATGCCCTCCCAGCACACTAATCAAGGCCCTAAGCCATATTAGTGATTTTGGGTCGTTACACCACCGCTCTTCCTTCATTCTTCTCTAGTATTACACTATGATCGAATGGAGTATTGGCATCTTTAACCTTGAGATGGTTAAATTTGTTCAATACTTTCTCAACATAGTGGGCTTGCCTTAACGCAAAAACCCCACTATGTTTCTTTACTTTGATACCGAGTATGGTGTCAACTTCTCCAAGATCTTTCATCTTGAAGGTTGATGATAGAAACCTTTTTGTTTCTTCTATCCTTTTCATTCTATTACTTAGTGTTATCCCCAAAAATTGGAGTTCGATGACGTGGCAATAGAAGAGACAAATGGCAAGGAATGGCTGGGTAATCTGGCTTAGGAGTGACTCGGTAGACCAGCGAAGAATTTTGACTGGCCAGTCAAATGTCATGACCGACTAGGCATGACCTTGTCCGACCAGTCATATGATTGTCTGCCCAGGCACGACCTTGTCCGATCAGTCATATGTTTGTCTGCCTAGGCATGACCTTATCCGACCAGTCATATGTTTGTCTGCCCAGGCATGACCTTGGCCGACCAGTCATGACCATGTCCGACCAGTCATGACCATGTCTGCCCAGACAAGTTCATGTCTGCCCAGCCAAGTGCATGTCTGCCCAGCCAAGTGCATGTCTGCCCAGCCAAGTGCATGTCTGCCCAGCCAAGTGCATGTCTTCCCAGTCAAGTGCATGTCTGCACAACCAGGTGCATGTCTGCCCAGTAAAGGTTTGGCCGACCAACCTGAATGTGATATGGATCGACTAGACAGAGCAGGGCTACGCAAGAGATCCCAGAAACGGCTTCAATAAGAATCGGTCATACCTGCGCGGGAATCTCTCAGATATCCCAGAATAATAGCCATATTGTTGTAATATTAGATTTATATTTTATTAATTAAAGTCTGTTGAAAGAACAAATGACCCGGTAAAAGGGAGATATTTATGTACGATCCATGAGCCTATAAATAAAGGGTTCATGGCATCATTTGGGGGATCTGATCTTTTTGGGCTGAGAAAACTCTCTTGTTTTGAGATTTTGGGGACTGTTACTTGGGGCATTTTTTGAGAGGTTAGAGAGATAAAGTTTGTATTCTCTAGAGAGAAACTCTATATTTTTCTACTTGCACTGAAGAAACTCAGTTGGCTCAAGTTCATCTGATCTTAAGTGTAGGTTATATATCACAACTCCAAGTGGATTAGGCTATTACCAACAAATTAGGGCTGAACCACTATAAAAATTACGTGTGTTATTTACTTTATTTTCAAGGCTTACTGTAGATTTAACGTCTACTCATCGTTGGCCAAAATCGTGGTCAACATTTTGGTGCTTTCATTGAGAGCCTGAAGAGAAGAAGCACACGACTATCATATCTAAATGGCGCCCAAGAATACCAATGTGGCATCCAAAAAGGCAGGCACGTCAAAGGAGCCTGCTAGATAAGAAGAGCCTGGACCGCAAAACCTAGAGACTGAGCCTAGAGTCTTTCTCGAGGAGACCACTCTAGAAGTTGAACAACTCCAAGAAGCAATGGGTGCTTTCCAAGAGGAGATGGTGCAATTCAATGCTCGGCAGGAGTCTTTCGCTGAAGAGATGGCCAGGCAGAGAGCTGCGTTATAGCAGCAAAGGCGCGATATGGAGGTCAACCGGATACATCATGAAGCAGCACTTGCTCTAGAAGCGGCTACCCAATTGGCCCAAGCCAATGCTCAAGCCGCAGCACAAGCAGCCACCCAGGGAGCAAGAAATAATAATGCTGGTCGGAGGACACTGACAGAGCCAATTCTCGTGGACCGGACAGAAGCAGGAGTAACCCCCCTGTTCGGGAAGATGATGGGGACCGATCTAGAATTGCCTCGACGCAAAGGGAGCACTCTAGAACTCCCTCCAGGAGCCAACGATCAGAAACTTCGAGGTCAAGAAGTCACCGATCGGGCAGTAAAAAGACTCCACACAGGCAGGATCAGACCAGGACTCCTCAAGATAAGAGGACTTCACAATTCAAAGATGGGCATGGTCGTGATGAGGCTGATAGTCATCACACCGATCAGTCAAAGGAAAAGGAGGGTAATGACCAACAAGGAAGAAAAGTGTAACGACCTCCTTTCTTAACATACATATATATAGTGTAAAAACAAAGTTTTACCTGAATATAACACTACTGAAATTCTGAATTTACAAAAACTTTATTAAACAATACATAAACTAAGGTTCATAACTTCAAACCGTACAATACTCACAACTAAATAAAAACTTTATCTTACATACAAATCTTAATACTTTTATAAATAATTTTCGTGGCGTTACTACACCTTAACGTAAAAATGAAGATGTATCCAATCGATAAATTGAAAAGCTTTATGTAAATTACAACGTTCATGAAATACTTTTAAAGCTTTAAGTAAATTATAAAGTTCACAAAATACTTTTAATGAAATATAATTATAAAATCAAGTTTCTCGTTTATTTATAAAATAGCATAGCTAAACTCCACACCCTTCAGGTCAGCCCCATATGTATAGTCATGTTGGCTCCACGTATACTCATCAACAATTTATATTTGGGGCCTCTTACCTACAATACAAAACATTATCTGATGAGCTAAGGCTCAGTAAGTAGAATAATTACCTCATATGCATTAAAATAAACATGCAACATGCTATGTATTTTCTTTCTTTCTTTCACTTTCCTTTCTTTTGGGCCCTAGAGGATGCTGCTGCTGGCATTACATAGGGAATCACATTCCCACCTGAACATAAACATGATAATAGAGAATTTCTCCCTCATAAACATTCATTATATATAGGGAAGTACATCTCCCTCCTTACTTATTTGGGACTTAGGTCTCCCAAGCAGCACCTCTACTTTAACGCTTTCAATAACTTGTTTATGAACATTAAGCGTGCTTATGCATGATAAATATAACATTCTTGAAATAACTTATGCATAAGAACATGGCAGGATAACATATAAAGCATATAAATGCACATAAGACACATAAAAGACTTGTATTGTAGATGAGGATTCTACTTACCTTGCGCCTTGATAAAACAACCGAAATTGTTAGCTTCCTGATAAAAACACAAACTATTAACTTACATAAAATCTACATGATGTAATTTTAGTTTATAGTTGTTGTTATTCTATTTTTTTTCTTCTTATTTTATTGTTTATTTTATGTCCAGGCATATGGTCATACTATAATTTGTCCATGGCAAGATCCCGGTCTAAAAGTCGTGGTCATGGTCATACGGAAATGTCCAGGTCATAGTATCAGTCCATAATAATAGGGAATAAGGTCATATAATAAAAGTCCAAATAGTCCAAAGTATGTGACCATAGTCTATATAAGTTTAGTATTATAAAGATACATAAAAAAATAGTTTATATTTCAATTTTGGCATTGTAAAATATGACGACATGGTAAAATAATCCATATATAAATTTTAGCATTTTAATGGCATAGTAAAGTAATCTATATAACTTTTGGCATTATAACGGCATGGTAACATAATCTATATATAAATTTTGGCATTATAGTAAAATAATCTATATATAACTTTTGGCATTATAACGACATAGTAAAATAATCTAAATATAACTTTTGGCATTATAACGGCATAGTAAATTAATCTATATATAAATTTTGGAATTATAACGGCATAGTAAAATAATCTATATATAAATTTTTGGCATTATAACGGCATAGTAAAATAATCTACACATATATAATAACTAAATAACTGAAAAGAAAGGCTCGGGAAAGAGCTTACCTAAAAGGTTTTCGTAGGCTAGCGTTTCGGACAGAACTTTGCCTAGATCTTCAAGGTTTAAAACTTTAGAAGGGTGTTAAGAATATTTTTGGGTAGAGTAAGAGAAAGAAAATGAGGATTTTGTGATTCAAGATGAGTTTTGGAAGGGCTATTTATAGGAAAATTTTGGGTTACTGTGCTAATAAAATATAAAAAATATCAAGCATAGTGGAATAATAAAATATTCAAAATATAAACATGGTGGTTTGCTAAAGTCATCATTATATCACTACTGCATCATCATGTGGGAACCATGGGGTGGACCCCGCTGTGGGACCCATGTGGACCCTACTGTGGGACCCTTGTGGACCCCACTGTGGGACCCACTATGAATAGTACCCGGTAAATAGTAAAAAAATGAAAATTTCCCAATCTTCCTATATTACTTAGTTTATCATTTTTGACTCACAAACTTTTCTGAAAATGTTTCTCTAACACCCATAAATTAATTATTCCCACCTGTTAGTTACTTCAACAACTTAGAATTGTTAAAATCCCATAATAGAAAACAACTATATCCCCAACGGTCAGGATCGCTATTCACCAACGGTCATAAACGGCTAGTTTTTGTCCTATAAATACTTGTTCCTTCAGCCATTTACTTGCACAACTTCTTCATCTCTTAACCTTCTAGATAAAATTCATCATCAAATCATGAATTTCTCTTTATTTTTCATAACTTTAGTGATTGTTTGCTTGTATTTAGCATCATTCTATGGGTATTATACTAATGAAATGCCCATGAATGTTATAGTTGCATATTCATTAGTTATTCTTCCAATTTACTTAATAGCTCTAGCATTCGGTTAGCATTGTAATGCACTCAAAAGTATGAATAAAAAATATCTTCTCTTATTTTTCATAATTGTTGTAATGTATTTGTAAAAAGAAATGGGAGTTACAAAAAGACTGCCCAGGACGTACAGAAAGGCCTCCACTACACCCCGACCAGCAGCGTAGTAGGAGAGAGCAAGTCCCGCGTAGTAAGCCCTCTAGGAAATCGAAGAGTACGGTGTTCGATCGGGCAGGAGAGCATGCTTCCCAGAAGGATCAAAGGGATGTTATCACCAACAAGAGGAGGACCATCCCGGTTGAAGGGCAAAGTCTGGACCGCCCTGCCAGTCAAGTAGAAATACTTGACGACAGCACGCCAGATGGTAATGCTCGACCAGGCGGTCAAGATCTTGGAACTTCATTAGTTGCACCAGCCATCCAAGCCCAACTTAACGTGCTAACAGCTGCAGTGCAAGGTTTGTCAAAATGACCTTCCGAGATAGATGCGATAGACCACCGAAGTGGCAGCCCATTTTGTGCCCGGAGTCCAGCCGCCGGCAAAATATAAAGCACCACTTCTGCCAGTATATACAGAAAAGGCAGATCCCATCAGACATGATGGGAAGTTCGAGGACCAAATGGAATTGCTAGGAGTGAGTGATGATTATCGGTGTAGAGTTTTCCCGACTACTTTGTCGGATACTGCCCAGGAATGGTGTAACGCCCTACTACCTTAGAGCCGTTACTAAGTGAGTTTAAAATGTGCACTCAACTCATTAAACAAGGTTTTAATAATAAAAGTGTGATTAAACTGAAAATTAAGGCTGTAATCTTTGAAAATCCTTTGATTCATTGAAAATTTCAAGTGTCTTACGTTTGGGATCCCAAAATACAGTTTATAAAATGTTTACAACTCCAAAACAAGTTTACAAGTAATTAACCATCAAAATTAGGGTTTATACAGCCATTTCTCAAAAATACCCCCAACCAAAGCAGTTGGCCAAGCCAAACATGTACGCGCCACCCCCACGCTCTCCGTACTCATGGCTGGTTGGCGTTCTCTTTGCCCTTACCTGCAACACAGAGCACCCGTGAGCAGAAGCCCAACAAGAAAACTCATACAACACATAACATATGCATATCACACAATTGCTATAACAGATAGCTCACAGTTAATCAGGCATTCCATAAGATTTAACACATATACGGCCATGCCGTCCCAGAAGCGTTACCAAAGCCTGGGTTCTCGGTCCATACCGTAAGGATATCCCATGTATCCATTGGGGTCTCACCCTAACCACAAACACCCCATGTGCTAAGTGATATTCCTGGCCCCACTGCTGTTCTCGGCCTTCGCCATTCTCAGCCCTTTGCCGTTCTCGGCCCCTCTGCCGTTCATTCTGCTATTACCACATTTAGCATTCTCAAATAACAATTAAACATATACTCACTCATTTAAAACTACATCCTAGCAATGATACAATCTAGGGCCGCGCCCTGCAACATTACTACGGGCCCAAGCCCTGCTCTACGGGTGCTACAGTTCTCTTACCTGTATCCCGAGCTTTCCGATGCACCGAGGTCACAAGCACGGTCCTCTATCATGAGCCTCTACAAAATCCTAGTCACAACACATATGAAACACTTTTAATACTAACCAATCCCAAAACCACTTCCCAGAACCAATCCCGTACCCTCGGGACCTCTAATTCCCTAAAACAATGCATTGGAACCATCCCCTGAGTCCTTGAGAAAAAGCCCTAAAAATGCAATATTTGGCTGCCAAAAATAGCCTAGGGCCACGACACTCCCATCAAGGGCCGCGGCGCCCAGAGGCTTCTCCCTGATCCTGATGCAAGCTTGCGCCGCGACACCAAAGAACAGGGCCGCGACGCTCCTACGCGAACCCAGATTTCTGGGTTTTCCTCTGCGTTTTTCCCAAGCTAAAACCACTCCAAATCATCCCAAACAAGTACCTAAGCCCCAAAATCAATTCAAAACCCCAAATGAACCCTTTAACAACCTATAAACATCATAAACAAGCTCAATTACACAATCACACCCAAAAATCCACTCTTGAGTTTCAAATTTCAGAAACCTAAACCATGGCTTCTAAGAATTATACCATAGCTTGAAAAATATAAACCTTGCTTCCAAAATCTTAAACCACATCAGATATGAAAATGTAAACATGTTAGAACTCTTACCTCAATCAAAGGTCAGCTTGAACTCCTCTCAATTCCAGCCTCCAACCTCTTTCCTCTTGATTATCCTAATTGAATTTCCAAGTAAAACCAGCCATATCCCCTTTAAATTCCCACACTCAATCTCTGAAAATTCAGACTTAAATTTAACAAAAATAGAGCACAATTCTTACCTTTGAGCAATCCTAGCTTAAATCTGGTTTTTGGTTGCCTCAAACTCCTTTGAATTTCCCCCTAGGTTTCAAGTTCCAGCCCTCCTTCTTGCTTCCCTTTCTTTCTAGCCTTTTCTTCCAATTTTCAGCATAACCAATATGTGACCAAGTGTTATACGTGAACCATCCTTCCCTTCAGCTCAAACTTATCTATCCTTAGCCAATTGACCATTCTACCCTTCCTTAGATATCCCTTCCTAACTAAACCTCAAGGGCTCTTTTGTCATTTCATATCTATTACAATTCTACCATTTTCCCATCACAACTTGTTACTCTCAATTGTTACTAATGGTTACTCAAGTTACTCAATTTCCAGTTACCATTAACTCACAAGAACTCAATTTACAAAATCCCCAAAATACCCCTAGGCTCCTCCCGAGCCGGGTATTTAATCCCGTTGTGACTTTTAAACTAATTAGCTCCCTAGGACCGTCTCGGCACGTGCATCACAATAGTATCACCACCTTCACGTGGTACAAACCACACAATACAATTATCGCATTTATGCCCTCAACGGGCTAAAATTACCAATTTACCCTAACTTACAAACGGGGTCCACATGCATATTTATACCACCTAAACATGCATTCTAATCATATATTCATTCAAATTCATATATTATCATATTAATTCACTTATTTCCCTCCAGGCACGCTAATCAAGGTCCTAAACCTTATTAGCAACTTGGGGTGTTACAAATGGTATTGGAAGTTTAAGCCGAACTCCATTACCTCTTGGGAAGCATTCAGGAAGGAGTTTTGTAGAAAATTCAACACTGCTCGGACTCCACCAGTTTATGCCAACCACTTGGCAGATATCAAACAAGGAAAAGATGAGTCTCTAAAGAATTATATACAGAGATTCATGAGAGAAGCCAATAGAGCAACTGCTTTAGGAGACGAGGGGAAGATGGTTGCCATATCCGCTGGGATAACTTATCGGAGCCCTTTGTGGGATAGTATACATAGAAATCCAATTTCAATACTTCAACAATTTCTTGACCGAGCAGACAAGTATATGAAATTTGATGATGCAATCGAGAAAGAGGAAAATGGCATAAACAATCTGGGCGGATCAACTGACTCTCCTAGTAATGGTGGAAAGAAACGTGGAAATAACGGGTTTGACCACCATGAGGAAAAGAAAGAAAAGTTGAGTTCAAGCGAAAAGCCAACCAAGTATGAGCCTCAATTCACTAATTACACCACTCTCTCGGCCAGCCGAGCGGAAATATATCTTGCTAGTCGTGAAGAGGTTCCCTACAAGAAATCTCCACCCATCAGGAAAGAGATGAGGAAGAGATACATGAATAAGTTTTGTCATTTCCATGGAGATTATGGTCACGACATGAATGAATGCAATCACCTCAAGGAAGAGATAGAATTTCTTCTCCGGTCGGGCAAGTTGAGGAAGTACCGGGCAGAGACACCCCAAAGAGAAGGAGGCAGCATCAATCCTGGTTTCAGACGACAAAGATCTCCACCCTTGCAGCCTGGACCTGTGGACTTTACCTTAGACACTATATGTGGAGGTCCACACTTGGCTGAGGATAGCAACGAAGCAAGGGAGAGGTATGCTGAGCAGGAGTGCTAGGGTCAGAAACCACTGGAGTGGCGAGCATCAGAGGATATATTATTTCTAAATACCGCTTTCAGAGTGGTAGCTTGAGTTCGAGTTGTTTGACTTGTTATTTAAGTTTGGTTTATGAGTTGGTTATTTGCTAACCAGTCATTTTATTTTTGAACAATTTTGGTTGTTTAAGACTCGTTATTATACATGTTTTGTCCTTTTTAATTTACGAGTAATAAAAGAGACTACGCGCAGCGTGGTCGATTCTTGCTACAAATATGCATGTGTGTTAGTTATTCGAGCAGTGTTCAATTGGTCAGTAAAATCGGACAGTGTTCAACTGGTTGATACGTTCAAGCAGTGTTCAACTGCTCGAATATTTTCCATATATTCTATGTGTTTCACGAGTAATTAATTGCTCGAACAGATTTGGTCAAGTAGCAAGTGACTAAAGATCTTTCAACCCTCGATCACCTGGGGGGCACATGGGGTATACTGGTATATATTTAACGCATGCAATAAGAGCACGAGTTAATATATCTGTTTTTAGGCTGACTTGTAAATTTTCGAAGTCCAAAAAGGCCATTAAGCTAACTTGTTTGACAAAGCTTAAGTAACTTGGAATTTTTTAAAATTTCAAGTTAGGAGTAGATATTCGTGTGACAATAAACATTATGCTCATAAAATATTAGAGCACTAAGAGTGTGAGAAAGTATACTTAGTACGGACTTATGAAATGTCTAAAATTTCTAAGTTAGAAAACTAAGTACTCATGCGAAAATATAAGGCATACATCAGAGTGACTTTACTATTCACAAAAAACTTATAACTTTTTAAGTCTAAAAAGACTTAGAATGTTTTAAGTTAGAAAAGAAAAGTAAAGTATAAATGCCAATAGCTCGATTGTACGAGAAAAATATCAAAGCTGCTAAGTAACAATTATCTTCACAAGAATAAAGAGTAAACTTCTAGCCAAGTACAAGGTTTAGATGATCAGGTGCAAAATTTTCCTGGTCGGGAGAGCAGATCAACTTCCCTGGTCGGCTAAGCATGTATCACTGATCGAGTAGGAAACTCTGTTTTTTAGCATAAATAACATCGATGAGTCCCTGGAGTGAATTAAACAAACACGAGTAAATGAATGCAAAGTAAGAATACTTACCACACAGTGAAAAAATTTCTTTGAGAAGAGAAGTCAATTTTTCCCCAAGATTGATTGAGAGAAATCAATATCTCAAAATACTTTTGGGAGATTAGAACAAGGTGCATTGATGGTTTTTGGTAGGGAAAGTTTTAGGCATAGGCTTAAATGACTATGCCATATGCCCAAGAGGATGTCGAGTGTGCTGAAGCAGGCCCCCGCGCGCGTCCGAGGGCTGCATCCGAGCGGTGTCCGAGCAGCTGGGTTACATCCGCACGCGCGTCCGAAGGCTGCGTCCGAGCAGCTGGAGGCTGCATCCGAATGGCTGGCTGGGCATCCGAGGGGGAGAAGCGTCCGAAAGCTGGTGTCTGAGCAGCCAAGGCTGCGTCCGAGCAGATTGGGGCTGCATCCGAGCGGATTGGGTTGCGTCCGATTGAGTTGGGCTGTGTTCGAGCAGCCAGGCCCGTGTTCGAGCAGACAGTGGCATTCGTCCGAGTGGCTGGGGGTGTACCTTCAAGGAGCTTCCGCACGCGTCCGAGGAGTCACATCAAGCAAGCTTCCGAGGGGCAGTCACGTGTTGGCTTGATCGGATGGGTGGCCAACCAGACGCGCAGCAAGGATGCATGTGTATGTCCGAGCAGAGGCATGTGTCCAAGCAGCAGTCTGAGTGTCCGAGCAGATGGCGTGCTCCGAGCGGATGCGTGATGTCCGAGTGATGGAGCCCTGATATCCGAATGATGATGCCATTACATCCGAGTAGACAGTGGCATATTCAAGCGGCTTGGGAAAATACATTTATGGTGCCATTGGTGATTTTCAAAAAATAATGAACAATTGGCTATAAAGTCTGAAAGGACAATAAATCTCAAGGGCATGGGGCACAAACATGTTTTCTTACTCAGGGATACTACCACAAGAACAAAAAATAGAATTTGAAGAAATCAAAAGACAAGTTCGATCGTGGGTTCATTACAAAAATGAAAGTTACCGACTGAACGGAAGTTTTTGGATGACCTCAAAAACATTTTGCTAGAAGAAAAGTTTATCATACGAGTAAATCGTATAATAAACTTGGGGGGAAAATGTTATCCCCAAAAATTGGAGTTCGATGACGTGGCAATAGAAGAGACAAATGGCAAGGAATGGCTAGGTAATCTAGCTTAGGAGTGACCCGGTAGACCAGCGAATAATTTTGACTGGCCAGTTAAGTGTCATGACCGACCAGGCATGACCTTGTCCGACCAGTCATATGATTGTCTGCCCAGGCATGACCTTGTCCGACCAGTCATATGTTTGTCTGCCCAGGCAATGTCCGACCAGTCATGACCAAGTCCGACCAGCCATGACCATGTCCGACCAGTCATGACCATGTCTGCCCAGGCATGACCTTAGCCGACCAGTCATGACCATGTCCGACCAGTCATGACCATGTCCGACCAGTCATGACTATGTCTGCCCAGCCAAGTGTATGTCTGCCCAGCCAAGTGCATGTCTGCCCAATCAAGTGCATGTCTGCCCAGCCAAGTGCATGTTTGCCCAGTCAAGCGCATGTTTGCACAACCAGGTGCATGTCTGCCCAGTAAAGGTTTGGCCGACCAGCCTGAATGTGATATGGATCGACTAGACAGAGCAGGGCTACGCAAGAGATCCCAGAAACTGCTTCAACAAGAATCGGTCATACCTGCGCGGGAATCTCTCAGATATCCCAGAATAATAGCCATATTGTTGTAATATTAGATTTATATTTTATTAATTAAAGTCTGTTGAAAGAACAAATGACCCGGTAAAAGGGAGATATTTATGTACGATCCATGAGCCTATAAATAAAGGGCTCATGGCATCATTTGTGGGATCTGATCTTTTTGGGCTGAGAAAACTCTCTCGTTTTGAGATTTTGGGGACTGTTACTTGGGGCATTCTTGGGGCATTTTCTGAAAGGTTAGAGAGATAAAGTTTGTATTCTCTAGAGAGAAACTCTATATTTTTCTACTTGCACTGAAGAAACTCAATTGGCTCAAGTTCATCTGATCTTAAGTGTAGGTTATATATCACAACTCCAAGTGGATTAGGCTATTACCAAAAAATTGGGGCTGAACCACCATAAAAATTACGTGTGTTATTTACTTTCTTTTCAAGGCTTACTGTAGTTTTGACGTTTACTCGTCGTTGGCCAAAATCGTGGTCAACACTTAGAATAAGCATGTCATTCACATATAAGCAAACAATGATAACATATTCCTTACAAGTTTTGGAATACAAACACTTGTCTCCATTGTTATGTCTAAACCCATTAGACATGATGGCCTGATCAAATTTCTCATGCCATTGCTTAGGAGCTTGTTTCAATCCATATAAGGATTTTACAAGTCTACATACTTTATGTTCATATTTTGGTAGCACAAACCCTTCGGGTTGTTCCATATAGACCTCCTCATTGAGGTCACCATTAAGGAATGTAGTTTTGACATCCATTTGATGAACATACAAGTTTTGTATAGAAGCTAAAGCGAACAAAGTTCTTATATAAGTTATTTTTGCAACAGGCGCATATGTATCAAAATAATCGATACCCTCTTTTTGCCTAAACCCTTTAGCTACTAATCTAGCTTTAAAGGTTTGGATAGTGCCGTCAGTGTGGTATTTTCTCCTAAATACCCACTTACACCCAATTGGCTTAGACCCCGATGGGAGGTCTACCAATTCCTAAGTGTTATTGGAAAGAATGGAATCCATCTCATCATTGATGGCTTCTTTCCAAAATGCACTATCTCTCGATTGCATAGCTTCTCTATAAGTCTTAGGATCATCCTCAATGAGAAGTACAATATGAATTTTCCTAATAACTTCCTCTCTATTTCCTTCTACCATATAGAACGAAATTCGTTGAGAATCTATCTCATCCACTACTAGACTTTTATGATTTTTAAGCCTTTGACTTCTTCTAAGTTCAAAGGGTTGCTTTACATCCTTTTGAGAATTCTTCTTTTGAGAATCAACTTTGGATGTAGAAGCTTGAGAATTGTTCTCATATAACAAATTATCCTTTAGAGATGTTGAAGCTTGAGAATTGTTGTCACATAACATATTCTCAAAAAATTAAACTTCTCTAGATTCAATCACAATATTAGACTCTAAGTCTAATAGCCTATAAGCTTTACTATTGTTGGCATAACCAACAAAAGCACACTTTATGGCTCTTGAACCTAACTTAATTCTATTAGGTTCGTTTTTCTTGCAATATGCAAGATACCCCCACACTTTGAAGTACCCTATGTTGGGTCCTCTTCCTTTCCATAACTCATATGGAGATATCTCATTTTTCTTTATCGGTATTCGATTAAGAATGTGACAAGCGGTTAAAAGCGCTTCACCCCATAAGTTGAAGTTCAACTTAGAAAACACCAACATAGAATTTATCATCTCTAGATAAGTCCTATTTTTCCTTTCGGCAACACCATTGTGTTGTGGTGTATAAGTTGCAGTGCACTCATGAATTATACCATTTTCTTCACAAAATGTATTGAATTTATTAGAAAATTACTCTCCTCCTCTATCACTTCTTAGCACCTTAATCTTTTTATTTAGTTGATTTTCAACTTCTAATTTATACAATTTAAAAGCATCAAAAGTTTCATCTTTATGCTTTAAAAGAAACACATAGGTATATCTACTAAAATCATCTATAAAAGTAAGAAAATACATTTTACCACCTCTAGTTAAAACACCATTTAATTCACAAAGATCACTATGGATTAAATCTAGTAAATTAGATGATCTTTCTACACTAGGAAATGATTTCTTAATCATTTTTGCCTTAACACATGTTTCACATTTACCATAGTTTTTAATATTGCATGCAATCATACCACATTTAACTACTCTTTTCATGGTTGAAAAACCTATATGCGATAGTCTAAGATGCCACAAAAATAAAGAATCATACTCAACAATATAGGCGGAATTAACATTTTTATTGATAACATTGAAAGTTACATCATTGGTGCACAATTTAACCAAACCCTCACAAGAGTACCCTTTTCCCAAAAATACCTTTGATTTGGTAAGTATAAGTTTATAGGACTAAAAAATGGCTTTAATGCCGGGCTTGCCAAGCAAATCACCACTTACCAAGTTTCTACTAATTTCGGGAACATAAAGTACATTCACTAATGTAACTTTCTTGCTAGAGGTGAAAAAGACTTTAATGGTACCTTTGCCAAGTACCTTGGATTTGCCCTTATTGCCCATTTGAATCTCATGGTTGCCTTTTGACTCTTCAAAGGTCTTGAACAATGATTTGTCATAGTTGACATGGATGGTAGCACATGTATCATACCACCACCCTTTCACCTTGCCTTGGACCGCATTCACCTCACTAAGGGTAGCAACTATGTTTTCCTCTTGACTTGCGTACACCTTAGGTCCTTGTTGGTCTTTTCTATGCCTACACTCTCTAGCATAGTGACCCTTTTTCCCACACACAAAGTAAGGACCTTTCTCGCCCTTAAACTTGTTTGGGTTGGTTTTTGGACCCAAAGGTTTCTCGTTACACTTTTTCCCTTTGTTTTTGTGATGTTTTGGTTGTAACACCACATTTTTTTTGGAAGTCTCTCCATTAGACCTCTCCACAAGTTTATCTCTACATATCGATTCCTCTTCGATTCGAATATGCTTTTGGATTTCCTCCAAAGAATAATCCTCATTTTTATGAATGATTCTTTTCCTATAACTCTTCCAAGTTGGTGGTAATTTAGCCACTATAGCACCAACTTGAAAGGCCTCAGGAAGCTCAATATTTAAACCTTTCAGTTTGTTAACAATTATTTGCAATTCATGAATTTGAGGAAGAATAGGTTTATCACCAAAAAATTTGAAATCAAAGTATTGAGATATCAAAAAAATTTTGGTACCTTCCTCTTCCGCCTTGAACTTTTTCTCAAGTGCATCCCATATCTCCTTGGTCGATTTGGTCTCGGTGTAGAGGTCATAGAGCCTATCGGATAGGGCGTTGAGGATATGACCCCTACAAAGGAGATTGTCCTCCTCCCTCTTCCTTCTTTTCTCCACCTCCTCGGGAGTGTCCTTGTCGGATGGCGTTGGGAGAGGTTCTAGAGTGGATTCTAGGATGTAGGCGATTTTGAGAGTGGTCAAAAGGAATCTCACCTTATCTTGCACCTAGTGAAATTGGACCCATCAAACCTATCCAACCTCACTAGGTCTTGATTCATGATTTTGATGGTCTCACCTTCCATTGAAACAAACAAGGGTAAGCTTTTGAATGTTAGGAAAAAATAGATTGCCTTAATGGAAATAGGTAAGAATATTACAACTCTAGGCAATATATTACAAATAAATATTGATTGATTAAAAATAGTGTTACAACTCTATAACTAAAAATACAAATAAATATAGAGAAAGAAGAAGAAGATGATTGAAATAGAAAATACAACTTTTGACAAAAAGATACAAATAAACTTGAGGTAGTAAAAAGAAAGATGTAGATGAGATTACAACTCTTAAGCAAAGATACAAGTAATATAACAAGAATGACAAGAAGAAAAACAATAGAAGAAAATAAGAACAAGAACAAAATAATAAGATACTCTCACTCACAAAACCAAAGTGAAGAGTGTTGGGGATCACCAACTTGAACAAGGTTTGAAACCTTTGTCCAAAAGATTATTTCCTCCTAACTCAAGCACTAAGGGATCTCTTTCAGATTTTGGAAATGCTTTATGGAATTATCAAGCCTCAAGGTGTTTCTAGCCAAGTGTTCTAATGGATAGAAATGTTGTGTCTTTCAAGTGAGCTATAGGCTCCTATTTATAGAGTTTAGAGACACCATTTGAATTTCAAATTCCACCAACCCTCATGGCTATTACCAATGTTTAATTGGATTAATATGGAATTAAAAATAAAATTTGGGAGTTATTTGGGTTTTTTGAGCCGTTCAACAAAGATTGAAAAAACTGAAAAAATGGTCAGTTTTGGCCTGTGGCCACGGCCAGAGACATTAGTGGCCACGACCACTACTCTCTGTCCCACTGGTCGCGGCCACTAACCATTTTTAGCACTTAAAAATGTGTTGTTTTTCCAAACAGTTCCAAACCCTCCCAAATGATTTTGTAACTCCCAAAACACATTATTGAGGTTAAAATCATATCTCTAACAGTCATTTCACATATGGCTTTATGAAATTCATCTCAATATTGTGTTACACCAAATTTACACAATAAAAGGTAGTATTTGGAAGTTACAAATTTGTAACACCAAATATGTTACATTATTTGGATATATCTCATATATCTAAATATTGTAACTCTTTATTATATGTTACAATATGTGACACTCTTTGTCACACTTATTTAATCTAAAACATTATATTATAATATAATATAATATTACATTATATTATAAAATAATATAATATTACATTATATTATAAAATAATATAACATTTATAACCAAGCTCCATATGCTTTGATTATCAGTCAAAGCTTTCCATGCCCATTTGGTTAGGAAGGAGTTGTTGGTTACTTCTGTTGATCTGAATCCCAAGCCCCCATCAACTTTTGGTTTGCACAACCTTTCCTACGAAATAATATGCATCTTCCTCTTAGTGTTTGAATCTCCCCACCAAAAAATCTCTGAGAGATTTATCTATCTCGGTGGTTATCTTTTTGGAAACCACATCCGATGAAGCGACGTAACTGGCGATGTTTGAATAGACCAATTGGATAAGTGTGGCCTTCCCAGCCTTCGAGAGGAGCTTACATTTCCAACCTTGGATCCGCCGGAGAACTTTCTTAACCAAGTATTGCATATCATCAGTTTTTCTCTTGTTTTTGAAAAAAGGTAGTCCCAAATAAATTTCATCTTTCTTCATGTGCTTGGTGTTGAGAAAATCTGCTATTTGGATTATTGTTGCGCCTGAAACACCTTTTGAGTAGAAAACTGAAGATTTCTGAAGATTGACTGCCCTGGCCAAAAGTGGAGTACCTATCCAAGCTTTCAATGAAAGCTTTGGCCTCCCTCATTGTTGCTAGATAAAATTCAGAGAATATTTGATTGTAATACTCAGCTCAAAGAATACAGAGCTGGATTGCTTTCCTTTATAGGCCAAAAAGGCAAAATCGTACAAAAAGTGTATAGCCGTTGAGGCTCACGTACAGCATACAAAGGACAAATATTGTTATAGAAATTGTGGGAATATTCTAACAATAACTTTTCCTAATCATTGTAACCAACTTCCTTGGGACCACAGACAAAGTATTCCACAATTAGATACAATATACCAGCACAGATTCTAGATGCAAAGTAGAGGATAAAATGCTATTTCTCAACATCCCCTCTCAAACAAAGGGGTGATCTTCACAGCCCGAGTTTGCCAATGCGAAATTCAAATCTGGAATGTGACAGTCCTTTGGTTAAACAGTCGGCAACTTGGTCATGGGATGGTATGTATCTGACTTCAAGCATCTTCTGCAACACCTTATCTCTCACATAATGAATGTCTATCTCGATGTGCTTGGTTCGAGCATGATACACGGGATTTGAAGCGAGGGCACTAGCACTGATATTGTCGCACCAAGCAATAGGTGGTGATGGCAGAGGAAAAGTGAGCTCTTTCATTAAGGATTCAATCCATGCTATTTCTGCAGAAACTTGTGCTAAGGCTCGATACTCCGATTCTGTGCTTGATCTTGACACCACGGCCTGCTTCTTTGAAGACCAAGACACTAGCGTTTCACCCAAATAGACACAGTATCCAGCAACAGAACGTCTGTCATCCGGGCAGCATGCCCAATCGGCATCTGAGAACCCAGCAATGTTCAATTTGTCACAACAACTAATGTGTAGCCCAAGATTCGGTGTGCCCTTGAGATATCTCAGTATTCGTTTTGCTCCATTCCAGTGAACTGTTGTAGGGGCTTGAATAAACTAGCTCAGCTTGTTTACAGAATAAGCTATATCCAGTCTCGTAAGGCAGAGGTATTGTAAGGCCCCCATGATGCTTCGGTAAGCTGTTGGGTTCTGCATTGCTTCTCCTTCATGAAGTGACATTGGTTTTCCAGCCGCAACAGGAGTAGCACAAGGTTTTACATGTTCCATATTTGTTTTCTTCAAAAGTTCTTCTATGTATCTGGTCTGTGTCAAAAATAGTCCCGTGATGTCTCTGTACACCTTTATACCGAGGAAGAAGTGTAGTGGCCCAAGGTCCTTCAGAGCGAAAGCTTTGTTCAGCTCATCAACAAAATTTCCAAGCTTTCAACTATCATTTCTTGTTACAATGATGTCATCAACATAAACAAGCACAAGTATTATATCTTTGGCAGTTTTGTAAAAGAATAGAGAAGTGTCTGCTCTTGAGTGTTTAAACTGCCAATGCAACAAGGTATTTTTAAGTTGATCGAACCAGGCTCGCGGTGCCTGTTTTAAACCATATAGTGACTTGTTAAGTTTACACACAAACTTCTCTTTGCCTCTTTCTTCAAAACCTTCGGGTTGTGCCATGTAAACTTTTAACACGCCGTTTAAAAATGCGTTATTGATATCCAGCTGCCTAATTTCCCAACCTCTAGAAACAACAAGTGTAAGCACAATTCTCACAGTGGGTGGCTTAATTACTGGGCTGAAAGTCTCACTAAAATCCACTCCGGGTCTTTGGTGAAATCCTTTGGCAACAAGTCTTCCCTTAAACCTTTGAAAAGTGCCGTCGGGATTGAACTTCGATCTGAAAACCCATTTGTTTCCCACCAAGTTAAAGTTCTGTGATGGTGGAACAAGTGTCCATGTGTTGTTAGACTTAAGAGCAGCATATTCGGCATTCATTGCCTCTCTCCAACCATCATGTTCCAACGCTTCTGCAACTGTTTGAGGCTCATTGAATGAAGCTTTAAACTTTGAGTGACTGAGAAATAATCGGGGTTTAAAAATCCCGACTTTGGCCCTTGTAACCATCGGGTGAGTAGACTGTAATGGAGCTACTTCTTGCGGCTGAGCTAGTGAAGTTTCTGATTCTGTATTTTGTGGAGAGGTAAGAAATTCATAGTCAGGTACCTGATAGTTATATTCAAAAGCAGCTGGCAGTTCAGGAGTCTCGGTAATTCCCCTCTCAGAATCAGAAACTGAACCAGGTAGTGGAGATGCAGAAGTAGGAGCTGTGCAAGGAGAGGATGCAGGAGCGGTTGGCCTTGTGTCAGCTGAAGATGAGTGAGCAATAGGATTAGGAAGGGACGACCATGTAGAGCTATGAACAATAACTGGTGTGGCTGGTTGATAATTGTTTAGAAATCCTTGTTTGAATGGGAACTCAAGCTCATTAAAAACAACATTGGGAGAGATGTACACCTTACCCGTAGGAGTTAGGCACTTGTAGCCTTTGTATGTTTCACTGTAACCAAGATTCACACACTTTATAGAATGAAACTGGAATTTATGAGAGTGATATGGTCGAAGGCAGGGAAAACAGGATGAGCCAAATGTCTTAAGAAAATCATAATCTGGAACACATGAAATCATAATCTGGAGATTTGTTTGATAAAACAGCAGTGGGTAGCCTATTGATTAGATACACTACCGTGTGAAATGCATCACACCAATATTTAAGTGGCATGTGTGCTTGGGCAAGTAATGTAAGCCCCATTTCAACTATATGTCTGTGTTTACGTTCAGCGCGGCCATTTTGGGCGGATGTATGAGGACATGAGTGATGAAACTCAATGCCATGAGTGTTAACAAGTTCAGAAAATGCTCTAAACTCACCACCCCAATCAGATCTAAGACATTTAATCTTCCTTTCAAATTTTGTTTCAGCAAGGGCTTTGAATTTAAGAAATGCATCTAGCGCCTCAGACTTGAATTTTAATGGATAAATCCATGTAAATCTGCTGAAATCATCTACAAAGTGTATGTAGTATCTATGATTGATATTTGATGCAACTGGGGCAGGTCCCCATAGGTCTGTGTGAATCAAATCTAACACATTTTTAGCCCTATTTTGTGAGAGTTTGAAAGGCAAAGCATGAGATTTCCCGTATTGACATGCATCACAAAACGATTTCATTTCATTGGCAGAAATTTTTACATTGTTGTTTTTCAAAACAAGACTTAAAACTTTTGAAGAGGGATGGCCAAGACGCCTATGCCATACATCTATTTTGGAATTTAAACAACTATCAGTACTTGAGTTTGTTTCTTGACTTCTACTAGCTACAGCTATACCAGAGAAAACATTTGATTTGTTGGAAGGAAATCGATGGAGGGTTGGAGAGACAGATTGTTGCAATGGTGGTGAGATGATTTTCTGGGGAAGTGAGAGCTGATACAAGCCTTCCTAAAGCACTCCTTTGAGCAGAGCCTTCCTTGTTACCTTGTCCTTAAGAACACAACAATCAGAATAAAATTCAATGAGCAGGTCATTATCAGCAGCAAGTTTAGAAACACTTATGAGATTTTTAGCTATATTAGGAACATGGAGCATCTCATTCAAACACAGCAATCTTCCACAATCGGTTTGTATATAGCCAGTGCCAATATGAGAAATAGCTAGTTTATTACCATTTCCTACTGTAACAATCTCCTTACCACCATATTCTTGCTTTTGATTCATGTTTGCTGCATCTGCTGTGATGTGGTTGCTTGCTACGCTGTCAGCAAACCAGGCGTCACTATCCACGATTTCAGGAGTGGCTACGAATGCATTCGGTGTTGCCTTAAACTGAGTCTGGCTTCCACTTTGATCTGGGCCAGAGAAGTTTTCATCATATCTATGATAACAAATTGCAGCCGAATGACCAAATTTTCCACACACTTGGCAGGTTGGCTTGTTCCCATTTATGTGTCCTCGACCACGAGATTGACCACCATAACTTCCTCGATTTCCACTGAATCTGCCACTGCTCTGGCTTGCATTGAAATTGTTGAACGAGCCTCTGCCTCGACTTGGAGTGTGTGGTTTTGCAGCCATATTGACCTGTGGATTTGCTACAGGTGGATTGAGAATTTTGTTGGTGTTGGTTAGGGTTTGGAGGCGTTCAATCTTACTGTCAAAACTTAACAGGATGTCTTGGAGTTCCTACCAAGTTGTTTTAGGCCTAGCTTCAATCTGCACCACTATAGAGATGTATTCAACATCAAGTCCTGATAGAACATTTGCTACCAGATGTGGTTCTGGGTAAGGATCTCCTGCCAATGCCAGAATGTCCGACCAATTCTTCTTTTGCCGCAGGTACTCGGCCATTGTAGCTGACCCCTTTCTTGTGGTTTGGATTAGAGTTCTAAACTCATCCATTTTTGCTCTTGAATACGCACCATAGAGACTTTCGAGAGCACTCCATAAGCCAGCAGCTGTCGTGGCTCCCATCACTTCTGTTGCAATCGACTCACTCATCGAACTGTAGAGCCAACCCATGAGTAATTGATCATTAATGATCCAATGCTCAAATTCAGGGTTGATTTGAGTAGTAGGGGCTCCAGATCCGTCTTCTCCAATGGTTGTACCTGTAGAGAGAAATTCATTAGGACAGATTTTGGTACCAGTCAGATAGCCATCCAAACGATGACCTCTAACAATGGTTGAAACCATTGTTTTCCAAAGAGTATAGTTATTTCTATCTAACTTGAGAGAGAAAGGTTGATTTAATGTGCTGAAATGTTGAGGATATGGACTGGGAAGCTGAGAAGGCGATGCCTCTTGTCTGCCAGCATTGTTTCCCATTACATCAGAGCTATTCCCTTGGGAGCTTGCTGTATGAGTTGCTGCAGGGGTCTGATCACCATTGTCAGGACTTGCCATGGAAGAACCTGGCTGCTCTGATACCAAGTTAAAATTCAGAGAATATTTGATTGTAATACTCAGCTCAAAGAATACAGAGCTGGATTGCTTTCCTTTATAGGCCAAAAAGGCAAAATCGTACAAAAAGTGTATAGCCGTTGAGGCTCACGTACAGCATACAAAGGACAAATATTGTTACAGAAATTGTGGGAATATTCTAACAATAACTTTTCCTAATCATTGTAACCAACTTCCTTGGGACCACAGACAAAGCATTCCACAATTAGATACAATATACCAGCACAGATTCTAGATGCAAAGCAGAGGATAAAATGCTATTTCTCAACATTGCTCGCCCAAACAACACTGTCATCTGCAAACATTAAATGAGAAACAATTGGTCTATTTCCACTAGTCTTGAATCCTTTGATCTTACTCAAAGTTTCAGCTTCCATTAGAATCCGAGAGAGTACATCAACAACAAGAACAAACAATGCCGGAGATAAAGGGTCTCCTTGACGAAGGCCTTTCACTGGATAGACTTTGCCTACCTCCCCTCCATTGAGCATGACATTGATTTGTTATATAGAAATACACTTGCTGATCAACTCAATAAATTTTGGTCCAAATCCATGACCTCGCAGCACCTCTGATATGTATTCCCAATGCATTATGTCGTAAGCCTTGGCCATGTCTAGTTTCACCATCCTAATAACTTGCCTTTCCTCTTTTCTTGCTCATCGAGTGTAAAATCTCATTTGCCAACATTGTGCTCTCGTGAATAGACCTGCCATGGACAAATGCAGTTTGCGTTGGTGTGATCACCTTTGGGAGGATATCCTTGAGCCTAGTTGCCAAAATCTTGGATGAGATTTTATAAGACACATTGCATAAAGCAATAGGTCTGTAGTTCGAAGCATAACATGGGGCCTCCTTCTTTGGGATGAGGACGAGGTATTAATATTAAAGTTAACTAAGAGTATGCTTAGTTAACTTATTGGTATTAATATTAAAATTGTAACTAATACGAGAAAAAAATAATATTTTCAAAAAATTAAACAGTAGTAACTCTTTTAGGGAGATAATAATCTGGGTAAGAAACTCATACTTGTATATGAATAGCTTGAACTTAATTTAGTCCCACCAAAAAGCATGGACTCGATGTTGGAAATAAATTATGTAGACTAGTATAAATGCATCACTTTATTGTTAAACAACTATATATGTTTAAGCATGATAATGGTATTATTAGAAATCATGGATGATGCTATTTTTTTAAATAAATAGGTGATTTCTTTGGACACACATTACAAAACTATGTGACTAGCTCATTGAGTTTACATACACTCTTTTGATCCAAACTCAAAGCTCAATAACTATGTTAATTTATTTTTCTATATTTGGTATATATCTTAAATACACGACATATAGAGTGTGGTTGGGGTTTTGAAATATACAGTGTATTGAGAATAATTTTGTTGAGTGCAGTAGTATGATGCTCTAAAAAAAAACTATCTTAATCAAGTTGAAATTCTAATCCATTGGAGATGTTTTTCAGGTTGAGAGATGACACTAACTCAAGGGGAAAGCATTAATGGTGAATGTGTGTATTTATTAACTAATCTCTAAATTTTTGGTATACTTAGAAAACTAAATGCATATTGTTTTGATGAGTTTGATTTATCTGGAATTCTCTGAATAATTTATTGTTTGGTCATCTAGTTTTATCACTTGATAGTTGATGATTAATGAAATGTTTCACAGTAAATTTTGTAAGGATGATAAGTATCAAAAGTAAATTTTCGCCTCAAATTTTACTCATGAATAACGCACACACATTCACAATTTTTAGACCAAAATCTTGGAAAAGAAGAAAAAAAACTGGATGAAATTTAACGTACGTGTTTCTTACTTGGTATGGACATGTGGATTTCATCAATTTAATATTTTTTTCGCTTACAAAAAAATTTCAGTGATAAAAATACTGTTGCCGTTTATTAATAATAATTTTGGAGATTGTGGCGAAACGTTTTTCTAAAAATTCCTGTTGATTAAAAAAAGTGTTAAATTTTGCCCAAAAAAATGAATAAATATTAAAATTTAAAATATTTATAATTGTGCTCAAATACACAATAACATTTTAAGGAACAAATTAATATAAAAAGTAACTATTATTAGTGATTGTTATTTTAAAAAATAATTAATGGCAATATTGTAATTAAAATATATATTAAAATCTCTCATTAATGTTTAATGACAATATTATAAATGAAAAAAAATCATTTATTACTCATTAATAAACTTTTAGTATATATATGTCAAATTTGACACAATTATAGTATACTATTGAAAAAGTTTTTATTTCAAATTTACTGTATTTTAGCAACGAACGAAAGATATGCATATTCATTGGTTATTTTATTTATTTATTTGCTTTTTTTTATTTGAGGAAAGAATAACGTTTTTTTTAAGGAAGGAAAGAATGACGTTTATTAGCAACATACAATTTCAAACATTTTATTGAGTGGTGTCAAAGGCAACGTATAAGTGGCGTGGAGTTAATATGCGACCTTTATAACCTTTATCGCTATTGCTTGGTGTACTTTTCAAGTGCGTAATAATAAGTACACAAATCTACTGACTTATTAGTTTTATTTATTACTATAATGATAGTCATGAATGTGTTGAGTCAGCAATCACTTCATATTAGTTAGTTAAAGCCTCATAATGCCCATTTTTCATTAGTTAATTTATATTTATATTATGACTTTACTACCTGTTTTTTACATATTTGAAGAATAAATTTATTCACATAAAACCACACATCGAAAACGTGTGCTAATTATATCATTTAATAGAGCAAAAAAAAAAAAACAAGACTTTTTTTTATATATTTTTATTTTAATAATTTGTACGATGATTATGATAATACAAAAGTAACTGAAATTTGTGATACACCAAACACAAAAACATGCACGCACGTAAGTACGTATACACCCCATGCAAGCAACGTTGATTCACCATCTAAGATTATGCTGCTGCATATATAAGCATCATAATAAAGTTGATGGTGAATTAATCGATTGCTGCAACTTTATTTTTACTAACACTGAATAATAATAATAATAATGGCTATGCCTAAAAAGAAAGACAAACTACCATAAGTTTAATTATTATTTGTGTTTCATGGTGAAAAATCACCATTGTCTCCACCATATCCCGAACCAGATCCCTCACCATATCCCGACCCACTACCATAGCCCGAACCATTTCCGGAGCTACCTCCTCCGCCGCCACCACCGCCTCCACCACCTCCACCACCGCCACCACCTTTACCACTGCCGCTGCCGCTTCCATATCCACTCCCACTTCCGAACCCTGAACCGGACCCACCTCCTATTCCAGAGCCTCCACCTCCACCTCCTCCTCGGCCGCCACCGCCACCTCCCCCACCTCCGATCCCACTCCCACTTCCATAACCAGACCCGCTACCATATCCTGATCCTGATCCATAACCCGACCCCGAACCATTAGCTCCTCCTCCTCCACCGCCACCACCACCACCACCCCCACCTCCTCCTCCACCGCCACTTTTTCCTCCCCCACTACCATATCCCGAACCACTCCCAGAGCCATACCCCGAGCCAGAACCCGAGCCGAGGGCACCACCGCCACCGCCACCGCCACCTCTTCCTCCACCACCACCACCTCCTCCACCTCTACTTGCCTTCAATTGTCTAGCAGCTAAGGAGAGGTCCAGAAGCAGCAAAATCAAGAATGTCACACCAATCACCTTGGTGCTAGCCATTTCCAAGCTTCAGAATAATTATAAAGAGCTCAATGTGGCCAAGCTAATTAGTTTTTTGGTGAAAGTGATGAACAGAATTGATATCAAAGTATAGATTTAAGTGAAGTTGCTCTAGGCAGTTTTTTGTAGTAATTATAGTAGTACTTGGTGTGTGTACTTGTGATGAGATGGTTGTAAGTTTAAGGTAAGAGGGTCTCTATTTATATAGGCATTGTGCATGTGAAGCTATGATAAAGTTTCCAAAAATTTAATATGAATTTAATTTCGTTACACGCACTTTCTAGTAGCTTCCCTTATCTTGTGGCTTATAATAGTAAGTAAATATTATTTATTATATACTATAATATACTATATCGAAAATGACATAAAATTGGGAACGTGTCTGTGTGTGATTTTTGGTTAGTGGCGTGACATAGTGGTGGGGAGGTAGAGTGGTATAGTGACGGTGGTGGCATATATTGTGGGTGATGATGATGGGATTGTTTGTTCAATTCCCATCTTCTTGTCTTCACACACACATATATATAAATATATATGTATATATATATGTGTATGAATTAATTCCCTCTCATCTCCTTCTCCTATAGGATTAATTAAAGTGTTTCTTCCACTTTTGACTTGGCCATATAATAGTTCTCTTTATAGAATTATACTATTTGAAATTTCTGCAGATGAGATACAACATGTGTTCACATATATTATTCTTAATATTTTTTTATTTTTAGTTCTTGAGTGATTATTATTCCTATAATGATATATGTATATATTGTATGAATTCAAATGGCGACACCTCATGAGCCCGTTGATTTTCCGTGTAACTTTAGTATATATTTATATCATTAATATAATGGTATAGCACTAATACTATACTATTACTATATATTCGTGTGGCTATATAGCTGTTACAATTGTAATGATATTATTTTTGTAACACTAGTCTAACTTCTTAATGCTCCTTTAATGCATCATCAATTCGTATATTTATTTATATATATATGTAAATATATATGTGCATTCTTTTACAATTGTCAGCTTGTGCAAGAGTCTTGCTTTTATGTGGTTTACATTTGTGCTCAATTACACCACTCGGATATATATATATAAATTTATATATATGAATGTGAGGATAATAAATTTATCATCACTAATATATACACACTCATTTATTTACCTCTAAAGATTCATTTGTTAAGAAATACATCGGATGAGGACATTATAGTATTAGTCGAACCAGTTTTAAGTTCTTAGTGATCTAGACTAGCATAGCATGCCGGGGTTAATAAGAAAAAAGAACATTATTACTTATTGAAATTGAAGTCTAGAAAATGAAAGATCATTGAGCATACTATTCTATACATATGCAACACTAAGTTCAAGTAATCATAATATTTACTATAAGGATTAAAGAATTCCAAATTGTAAACCTAACATTATTAGTGTTGAAGTCATAATATATATTATAACGATTAAGAATATTTCAACCATTAAATACCCTCAACATTATTAAAGCTAGTTTGGCCAATCAAAGTTAAGTTTTGTTAGTAAAAAAAATTATAGTAATAGTAATAAGATATATTTTTTTTACACTAGTCGCCCCTTTCAATGAACTTTCATGTAAATGTTATTATTTGAGGGACCTCAAGGTGTACAACACGACCGACATGAGGTGATATCTTATAATTGGTATTTATTTGAGGGACCTCAAGGTGTACAACATGACCGACATGAGGTGATATCTTATAATTGGTATTAGCAATATTTTATAATATTTTAAATTAAAATGTGTAAGACCTGATATTATATTGCATCAATAATAGTATGCTACATGCTTGTAGTGTTGGACACCAATGATGCCCTTTAACTATACTCTTCTTTCCTATGCATCATTAATAGAAAATTGCTAATTGACATTACTAGTGACCAACACCACAATGAGGTGGCATACTGCTACTGATAGAATCCAATATGGAGTCTCACACATTTGACTTTAATAAGAACTATGAAACATCGCTAACCAATCATAAATAAAGACTCATCTGTTGTTGGACAACTTAAAATGCCAAATAACAACACTCTTATTAATACGTAGTTGATCTAGTTAAATTATTGCAAATTGTGTAGTATAATCTATTGACAATGAACAATGAATAAATGTATCACTTATTAATAAACTAGTAATTAATCAATAAAACCAATTGAGATAACTAAACAACTTAATTAGTGTAAGAATTAAGGCCACGTATCAAGATCTCTCATGGAAATAGCCTTTCCAACAATAATGTTATGGAAGACCTTAATAAATAGTTAAATAAATAAATCAACCACCACTAATATATAAAATAGTATACAAAACGATCAGTCTCAAGTCTCACCTACCCAAAGATTATATTCCTTTTTTTCTCCAAATCTTGTCACAAAAGTAAGTGGAGGTAGCCACATCTAGGCCTTGTCTTGTCTATCTTCATGTGTACGTTTAGTGGTGACAAATGGCAAAATGTAGGATTATGGTTAAGTGGTTGGCTTGGCGTGGTGGTGCCCCATTCCTCTTCTCTACTCTCTATAGCTTGCATGCACTTTGCTCCCTCTTCATTCAATCATAACCCCTGCAAACCGCATGGCCGCTCTGTCCTCTTTTTTTGACTTTATTTCCATTGTTGTTATTTGTTTTTGCATCAAACCAATATATTTTTATTTATAGCATTGGTACGAGTAATGAGACGTGCACTTACATATTATATATTATATATATATACAATTTTTATCCAGGCTTCACCTTCACTTTAAGTCTTATTGGTAGGATTCTCGGTGTTTCTCGACCTTTGAATAGTTTTCGGCGCGATTTTTTTTATGACTGTGTATATTGTAGCTATTTAGAGCATCCTGCAAATTTTCAGAAAATTTCAAATAGTTTACAGTACCGAAAACTAGGTTCAAACATGTCGTTTTCCACGTGCATAAAAAAAATTAGTCACGCGTACAACAACATGTTTGAACCTAATTTTCGGTACTATAAACTATTCGGAATTTTTTGAAAATTTGCAGGATGCTCTAAATAGCTACAATATACATGGTCATAAAAAAAATCGCGCCAAAAATTGTTCACAGGTCGAGAACACTGAGAGTCCCACCGGTAGGGCTTAAAGTAAAGCCCCCATAGGAGAATTCCCATATATATATATATATATAGTGATATGATATTTTATTCTAGTGAATTACATTCATTAAAATTGAGACTCATTATTTTAAAAAACTAGTACCACATCACTGTATATAATGTTTGTGTGCATATTTTAAGTGCACATATCATTACTCACATTGCTACGGGTGTTTATGTGAGACCCAATACTAAAACCTACCTGAAAATATCTACCCGACATTATTAATGGTAATTAACAATATTCTTTTATTTATATGGATATATTTATCTAAATTTTGTTTAAGCTCGATTGTATTTAGTGACGGATTCTGAAATTAATTCTTAAGGTTTAATATTATTTTTAATTTTTAGGAGGGGTTTTATTATAATTTAAAAAAAATTTAGACTATAACGATAATTTTTAGTTTAATTTGTATATAAATATATATAAATTTAGGAGCTACTATACCCCAAAGTGGCTCCGTTACTGGTTGTATTGCCTACTTAATTATTAGCTTTATTGATTAATTATGATTGAATTAGACTAAGTATAATATTAAAGATATATATATCTTCAAAGTGGTTTGGTGGTAATGTTCTAAGAGTCCATTATTAAAACTTAGATTAAGAATGACTATAATCATAATCTTAATGGTAAGAATTGTTGATAGTCATTTTGGAGTCTTGTATATATAATCAAGTTGAGACCCAGCAGCTCCTCAAGTAAATACTCCTTTCGGTTTATTACGTCTATGGAAATTTATGAACTTATTTTGCCACACATTCTTAATTTGATTTTTAGTTTATTTTGGCACACGATTATTATACAAATTAGTAATAATTATTACATCAATTGTTTACCATATAATTGTATAAGTTTTAGCTATTTAATAATCAATAATTTTAACTCATCATCTAAAAATATGTAATAAATTATGTTAACTCATCATCTAAAATCACTATAATTTTTTTTTTTAAAATATTACTACCATGAAAACTTAGGACCTGTTTGGTATAAATTTTATAAAAACTAAAAGTTTTATGAAAAAGTGGTATAATAAAAATATTCGGTAAAAATTAGAAAATAACTTATTGAATAATGCATGTAGAACATACAACTAAAGTTAAAGTTGACCCAACCCAACTTTTAACTTTTTCTAAAAACTACTTTTTGAAAAAAAACTCAATCATAAATGTGTTTTTTTTTATCTAAATTTATTTTATATTGCTCATTATAAATTAATATAATAATAAAATAAACAATATTTAAATCTTAGATAATTTTTATTTTGTTCTAAAAATATAAATATAGTTTTATATTTATTAGAATTTTTTAAATATTTTTTATTTTAGTAAAATTTTATATTAGCAACCACATTAATCAGAGTTTATTATACATTATAATATTATCTTTACATTCCATAATTTAAATGATAATTTATAAAAAAAAAATTGAATATTTATTATCTGGCACACTTACAAAAATTTGGATAGTTTTGCCACCAATATCCCAGTATTGATGATCACTTTATTAGTATCTTATAAAAAACATATTTAATTTTAATATGTTTAAATATATACAATATTTATATTGAAATTTATTTAGTATGTGTAAATTTGTTTTGACAAAAGAATAAATAAATATGACATTTATTTTGGTAGTTCAATATTTAACAACATTTAAATCATACAATTTACTAAATATTTTGATACAAATTTTCCAACTCACAACACTTTAAAGTTTACAATTTATCTCTCAGTAGTTTTTTTCCCACATCTACACATGTTTTTCCCTATTGCACAATTGCACACATCTACTTTTTGCAACAACACAATTGTTCCAAACTGACCCTTAATCATTAAAAACTATTATTTCATATAAGTATATTTATATATATATGTAATGTTCACTCAATATATATTTTACACCATAATAGATCGATAGTAGGATCGTTTCAGGGATGGAGGTAGTCATAGAGGTGGGGGGCTTAACCCCCCCTCCCAATTTTTTTTACTTACACTTTGTCTCCCTAAAAAAATTTCTGGCTCCGTTCATGGATCGTTTCCCTTTCCCTATTCTATTAATGACTCCTATGTATTAAAAGTTAGAATGAGTTTTGAATGTCTTAATGGGGGAGACATTGAAAGTTTTTTGTGTAAGACTACAATTGTAAGTCATAAAAAATATTGGAAGACGTTGTAAATTGGAATAGACTTAGGTTGATTTAAGCTTCCTTGTAACGTCTCCCATTAGGAGATGTGGGACCTATCTAACGTCTTCTAGTGAGAGACGTTAGAAGTCTTGACCTACAACGTCTCATGTGGGGAGTCATTAAATGTAGGGGTGCTCAAGATCTAAACCAATCTAATTATCTCGAACCAATCCAAGTCAATCCAATTACAAAAATTTGGATATCCAATTGTAATTGGATTGGATTTGCAAATCTGGATGTTAATTGGATTGGATCGATTGGCAAATGAGACTGTGAAAATCCAATCAAGAACCGATCCAATCCAATTACAATTAAAATATTATATATATATATATCTTCTATATAAAAAGTGTGTAGATAACATAAATTCTTGGTTTTAACGATTTTTTTGTTAACTTTAACGAAATATTACAAATATTTAACCCAATATACCTTTAAAAGTTCTTAAAATAGATATTTATTTATTAATATAAATTCAAATATTATAAATATCATTATTTTAATAATATTTAATACATAATCTTAATTTTTATTATTTATATTTATAAAGAAAACATGTTTTTTTATTAGTTAATTTAATAACTTAACTAAATATGTATTCATATTAAATAATAACAAACATTATAAATACATTATATATAGACACTACTTCAAAAATTATATGATAAGTCGGTTAAAAACCGACTTCTGAATGTTCATAAGTTGGTTAGGAACCAACTTCCCATGCAGTGACTTATGATGTAAAAACACGGTAGGTCAGTTGGCGCTAAACTGACCTCTGGTGTAAGACATGGTAGGTCGGATGCACACCGACCTCTGGTGTAAGACATGGTAGGTCGGTTGCACACCAACCTTTAGTGTAAAATAGGGTAGGTCGATTAGCAACCAACCTTTGGTGTAAATCATGGTAGGTCAATGTGGCACACCGACCTCTGGTGTAAAACATGATAAGTCGGTTCCCAACCGACTTATGGTGTAGACATCTATTGTTTGTTTTAGTAGAACCGACTTATGGTGTTTTTTTTTATTAAAAAGTGTATTATGCCCAAAACAAATCCTGCTTTTTATACAAACAAACCGAACAAAACAAAACAAATATCAAAGTAATATAAAATACTATAATTTGAACTAAGTATCCAAAATAACAAGTCTTGAGTTAATTACAAAATGACTCATATAAGCATTGTAAACTATAGTTAGACAACAAAAGTGTGTATATCTTCAAGAAAGTCTAAGTTAACATTGTAAGTGTGTCTCCTTAAAAGTCTAAGTTAACAAAAGTGAGTGGACTTATGTAGTACTAATCAGATCCATGACACATTGTGCACATTCTTCACGTACTTCATTGATCTCATCCTTTGTGTAAGAGTTCCTCCCGTCACACTAAAAAAAAATTCATTGCATGAGTTGAATTAATATACTTAATCTTGAGGTAAAGCTAGAACTTTAATGATGAATATTTTCACTTACGTTACTAGTTAGCCATTGCATTGAAAACTCATTTGTCACGAAGTCTTTCATCATCCTCATAACATAGAATCTACATTGTACTAATTGTAATGATTGACGACTTCCTTAGTTTTCGCATTATTTGTGCGCAAATGTTGAAAGACACTAAGCAATAAAAACGTAAACATTTAGATGTTGTTAATTTTTAAATAAATTTAAGAGTATAAAATTAATTGGTTAGATTTTTACCAAGAAATGAGAGATTTAATTTCATCTGGTGGAAAATTGATAACTCTATAAAATAGAGTTATTTTACCACTTTTTATGTGCTAATTGTTGCTTAATTCTTGAGTTTTTAAGTAATTTATTAAGTTTTTAAGTAATTTTGAATTTATTAGGCTTATTTTAGTTTTATAGATTTTTGTGTGTTTTTATAGTTATTTTGTTGTAAAATGTTGTAGTTAACTATTTGAATTATTATTGTTAAGTTAGTGGTAAAAAAATGTGGTATTATTAAGCCTAAATGTTAAATATAAATTAAGTTATAATTAATATTTTCAGTGAATTAATATGATTTATTGGATAATTGAAAATATTTAATTTTGATTTAATTTATGTTTATTTTATTAGGGATTTTGGTGTATTTGTGCTCTTGAAAAGCCAAGAAAAATGAAAGAAATTGGCATTTTTTAAGGAAAAGAAAGAAGGGAAAATGACATTTTTAAAAATGCCATGGATCAAGCATTGCAGCCCAGCCCGTCAGCCACCCGCCTGGCCCAGTTTTCCCCTCACGCCTGCTGCCTTCAACAATGTTCCAGCTGCTTTCCACGTGACCCAGCAGCAAGTCTCCACACAGCTCCTGTTCGGTCAACATACGCCCAGCTACATCCATTTTCTCCTCATCACTTCAGCACTTCAGCATCTCTTCTCCTCACCATGGGCCTCCTGCCCAGCCCATCACTTTGGCCCAACGCTTGGCACCATACCCATGAGCCGCCTACCACACTGCTGCTCCCCACGCCCACTTCAGACCACAACCACCTGCCAAAACAGCATAAAGCAGCCCCAAAGCCTCTCACCCATGCATGCCATTTTTTTGAGCCCACAAAAATGCTTTTGTACCATTTGTCCCCTATGACAAAAATACCACTTTTTACCTCACTTTCTACATATTTTACCCAAAACATCATAATTACACCCTAGAATTTATCCCTATTGGCCATATTATAATTAATTCAATTAATTTAATCAATTTAATTAATTTGAATTGATTATTTTAATACCTCATTTTTTGCTATAAATATGGTATTTCAATACCATTTAGGGTGTCCATTTTTAGAGAGAGGTTACTATACCATAATTTCTACACATTCAAAACCTCTCTATTCTCTTCATCTTCATCTTCTTTTTGGTTATTTTTCTATGTATTTTTAGAGGAAATTTTGGGGGTTTCTCCTCCAAATTTTCCTATCTATGTTTGTAATTTCTTTGTTTGTATTTTCTATTCTAGTTATGAGTTTCTAATCTTTTTAAGATTATTAAGGTGATGATGAAACAATTTGTAACTAGATAGTGTTTATTTTGTATATTGATTTCCCATTTTGTGCAACAAAGTTTATGGAATTTTCTTCTTCAAATATCTTCTTTCATCTTAAATATCATGTATTTTGGATTGTTAGCATATATTTAAACTTTGTTCTTCATTAGTGCAAATACATAATATTCTTTGTATAAGACGTGTCATTAAATTGTACACATCCATACTTAGAACAAAAATATTATGTTTTGCCTTATAAATAATGTTCATTGATTTATTTGTTATTTCATTAGGTTGATTTACACTAAATGCTTTGAAATTATAACTTTGAAAAGTGAAGAAAAATCTTATCTTTTTAGAAATAATTTGTGCTTAAAATTATAAATCTATTTAGAAAATGATAGTTTGATTTATTTTAACTATCACTAAAACTTGGGAATCAATGTACTTATAAATATTATTGAACTTGTATTTTGTGGATTCTATTATCTTAATAATCTTATTTTACCACCTTGTTTACAATTATTAATTTATGTTATATATTGTCTTTATTTTCTTTATTATTATCCTTTATTTTATTTTTATTGTTACAAATTCTCACCAATCTTTGGAACTAGGTTAGAATTTATTAATTTTGATTTAAAATAGTTTTCTTTTCAATTTTAGACAACTCCTTTGGGTTCGACATCCTTGCTTACACGATCACTATTCTATATGAACGATTCGTGCGCTTGCGATTTATAAATTTTTAAACATACCAGTTTTGAGTCCATCAAAAATTGTGAAGAGAATCCAGAAAATAGTACAATTGGTGATCAAAATCAATTATTATAAGCATCCAATGCTATTTAACAGAAACACAAAAAACATTTCATTATTAATATTATATATATTCACTAACTAAATACTAAAATTAAAAATCTTACCTCTTATGATATGGCAACAACCACATCTGACCCGGATTTGAATCAATCATACGCTTCGATACCCATTTAACTCGTTCTTCTTGAGTGGATCCAACATTTGATAACCAAATTGGCTCAACAAAATGAAAAAAGTGACTGATATCTCTTTTCACTAATTGGAAGTATAAAATCCTACATAAAAAAATATATCTTTATTAAATTTATAAAATAAGTTATTTACAAACTTATAATTATTTTAAAAATCTTTGATACCTGATATATAACGATATACTTGATGCTCCAATCTTTTCCATTAAGCCAATGTAGACTATATCTTCTTGTGAGATATATAAATCATTCTCATGACCTAATATCTCGAAATCCATAAGAACTTTGACCATGAAACTTGGCTCCACATACTTCACGGTTGTTAATAGACACTTAAGAAAGCGATGAACCCCACTAGGAATCTTGAAGAGTATCAGGGCACTAGCTTTACTTGACACTATTTCATTTTGACTAGAAAGTTTTTGGGAATGATGAGACTTCTCTTGTGTCATTGGGGCATTAGGTATTGGTGAACCATTCTTTTTTTGCTTCTTTGTCTTCTTAAGTAGCTTCAACATGAAAGTAACACATGTTAGTCATGAAAAATAATTTAATCACTAAATATAATTGTTTGTCAATATCTTACCAAATCTGAATCATAAGGAATGATCAGACAAGATGGCCACTCAACATAGTGGCCGACAGCATGGCGTACTAAAGAAATCTCATTCCCAATAGGAAAAATAAGTTTAGCATCATCATTGCAGCACTCATCCACTTGCACACCATAGCTACCCTTTCTTAAGTCAACACAATGAATTTTTTCGCTTGTTGCCATTATTCATCCAATAGCAACAATATCACCATTTTCTGCCAATAGTCTAGACTTTTGATTATCCTACAAGCTCAAGATGATGACAATATAATATTTATGTCATAATAGATATTTTCTTCAATAATAATATGAATAGATGAAGAATAAAATACCTTTGAAGAAACTAAAGACTCATTTAACACCTCAATTGGCGTAGGAGTTTCACTTATTGGTGAAACTATCGTATGCAAACTCACTTCACTTCCTTTTAATGATGAAATTTGATTTACTAATTCTGTAAACTTTGTTAAAAACAACTCTCGTTCTCGTTCTTCTCTTTCTTGTTTTCGTTCTACTTCAAATTGTTCAGCTTGACTACGTAGTCTTTGTTCAAAGGATTGCTCTAACTTTTTAAAGTCATCTATGTATTTTTGAGATTGGTGTTGTTGAAATTGAAATTGATATTGTTGAAGTCCACTAAAACCTCTTGTTGGCTTCAAAAAGTAGTCTCTTTGTGTAACACCACTACTTTGGCCTCTAACTTTACCAGGATGCTCCTTTTTTTCTAACACTTGTGTCAATATATTGTTTGTCCCAACTTCTACAAGTGTCCCCTCTTTTCTCTTATCTAGAAGGTCATCTTGCAATATATAATTTCATAAATTTAGTAATAAAATATAATAAAGGATAAAACAAAATCCAAGTTCATATAGATTACAACATACAATGGCATCTCCTATAAGCTTGTCATGTTCATTTACATAATTTCCTGATGCATCTTTCCTTGCCTCCTTCCAAAGTATAGATCAATCTATTGGCTCATTTGTGCCTAGTTTAGTTTGCTATAACAAAATAAAACTCAATTAGTTATATATAAAACCATTACAAAAATTAAAAACAATAGTAAAAGCTCACTTACAACGTCAATTTCTATTTCTTTATAACTGCGTCGTGATGAACGATGAGGATACTCCAAAGTAGCACGCCTCTCTTTTTGTTTTTTACTAAATTCCTAATTCAATTGGAATAATTTAACTTTGCAATAAATTAATATATGAATAAAAAAAATTGAAACTTGGTATTGTACACTTACTTGAAATTCTTTACTTTTCTTTTGGTGACGAAGTTTTTCCATTCCTCCTCAGGAATGCTATATCTTTTTGGAGGCACATCTAATGCAGTGGGATTTGCTTCCAATAAATAAGGGTTGTTAAGGTAAGGAGCTACAAATCTTCTAGTCAAAAATGTTTTGAATGCCCTCCACTTGATGCCTACTAAACTCATCACTTCCTTTCTCATTCCTTTGTTAATATGAAAAGCTAGCTACAAAGTTTAACAATACAAGTTAGTATAAATAATAATATACAAGTTTAAAAGATTACCTTCAGTTTATGAATCTTACATTTAAATCATTCCAAACATTCTCTAAAGTTGCAGCAGGAACATCATGCCAATTATCATATGTAATTGACACCACTGACTTTGCTTGAGTCCCCAAATAGCATTGTAACGCTCTCTCCGGAGTTCCAATTGATCTCTTGTTAAACCTTAAATTTATCTTAATCCCTTTGATTTTGTCAGCAATTATTTTTGCCAATCGCATTATCCCCTTAGTCTGCCTACTTTTATTCTTCTTGGTTGTAGGATCTTCATTACCAGCCTCTTCTACATCGATACCTTTGTTTGCATTGTCTTCTAGTTCCTCTTCGGGATGCTCTTCAGGATGGTCCATGATCCTATTAAGAAAAAACAAGTATAAAGATTAGTACATAAAATAAACAAATGATAAGAATGTTTTAAATACAAAGTCACTAGGTTTGGTCTAGTGGTTATGGGGGTTGGGAATTGGGGTGAGACCCATGTTCGAAGGTTTGAACCTAGGATCTTTTGTTATTAAGTCTTTTAGTCTCAATTAGGCACCAAGTGTGCCAATGATAAAAGAAAAAATATATTAAATACAAACTTACAATCCAAATTCCATCACAATCTCGTTGAACATATGGTCCAACTATTGATTCGATTCCCTCAAATTCATTGATATCTCCAATTTCTTTCTCAGAAGTTTAAAGTTCGCCAATCTCATAATCATCATCATCGTCATCACCTACAAATTTTGGTTGTGATGCAAGTACAATTGACCATCTTGAATTTGATGGATCTTGAATATATAATACTTATTTTGCTTGACTTGCTAATATAAATGATTCTTCTTTATGACCTATTTTATTGAGATCCACTGAAGGACATCCTAACTCATTTGATATAACATACTTGTCTTCTACCCATGGGTGTCGTGTGTGTACCTATAGTATGACTATGTAACTACATAAGAAATTAGAATACAATTTATTTTTATCAAGAACAAACAAACTTCTTCTCCAATTATAAATGTGTTATTTGAATAATATCATGAACGTTTTATACATTAAATAATATAGTTTATGATCTAAAATGTTATCATGTATACATTTTTTTTGAAAAAACCATAAAAATATTTTGGTTTAATTTTTCTTTTAATATGTTTATGTTATTCTTTTATATATATAATATTGTTTATTTATTTAAAATTTATATGACAATCATACTGTTATCCCCAAAAATTGGAGATCGATGACGTGGCAATAGAGGTGACAAGTGGCAGTACATGGTCCGTAAACGACACATTAATAGTCAATAAATATATTGGCTCCTCAGAGTTGTGATAAAGTGATCTGGCTTAGGAGTGACCTGGTAGGCCGATGAAGAATTTTGAATGGCTTGAGAAGTGTCATGACCGACCAGGCATGACCTTGTCTGACCAGTCACGTGTTTGTTTGCCCAGGCATGGCCTTGTCTGCCCAGGAGTGACCTTGTCTGCCCAGGAGTGACCTTGTCTGCCCAGGAATGACCTTGTCTGCCCAGGCATAACGTGTCTGCCCAGTCATGACCATGTCCGACCAGTCATGACCATGTCTGACCAGTGATGACCTGTTTGCCCAGCCAAGTGCATGTCTGCCCAGCCAAGTGCGTGACTGCCCAGTGAAGGTGTGTTCGACCAGATAGAGGAGGACTATGTCAAGATTCCCAAAAACGACTTCAACAAGAATCGGTCTTGGCATACACGGGAATCTCTCATTTATCCCACGATTATAGTATATTGTTACATTTTGAATATTAATGTAATTTAAATATAATGAGAATAATAAAATATCCCGATGGTGGGGGGATATCATCTGTACGATCCTAAGCCTATAAATACAAGGCTTATGGCATCATAAAGGGGATTTCGACTTTTTTGACTTTGGACTTTTGATCTAAATTTTCTAGAGAGAGAAAGTACTTGTATTCTTGTAATCTGCATTGAAGAAACTCAGTTGACTCAAGTTCATCTGATCTTGAGTGTAGACCTATAATCACAACTCTAAGTGGATTAGGCTATTACCAACATATTGGGGCTGAACCACTATAAAAATTACGTGTGTTATTTACTTTCTTTTCAAAACCGTCTGTGTCGTTTTATTTCTCTTGAAGGTTTTATCGTTTTTGACGTTCTCACGTCGTTGGCCAAAAACGCGGTCAACATTTTGGTGCTTTCATTGAGAGCTTGAAGAGAAAGACAGACGGTCCCTGAAGTATTATGGCGCCTAAGAACACCAGTATGGCCTCCAAGAAGACGGGCTCATCTAAAGAGCCTACCAGATCAGAAGGTCCTAGCCTTCAAGACCGTGAAACTGAGCCTAGAGTCGTGCTCGAGGATGTGACTCCAGAAGTTGAAGAGCTCCAGGAAGCCATGGGTGCCTTCCAGGAGGAGATGGCAGAATTCCACGCCAGACAGGAGGCGTTCGCTGAACAGATGGCCAGGCAGAAAGCCGCGTTAGAGCAGCAAAGGCGGGAAATGGACGCCAGGAGTGAGGAGATCCGACGACATCAGGAGGAGGCCGATAGGCGACATCGCGAGGCTGCACTCGCTCTGGAGGCAGCTATGCAGCTGGTCCAGGCCAATGCCCAAGCTACAGCACGAGGAGCAGCCACCCCAGGAGCAAGAAATAATGATGCTGGTCGGAGGACCACTGACAGAGCTAATTCTCATGGACCGGACAGAAGCAGGAGTAACCCCCCTGGTTGGGAAGATGATGGGGACCGTTCCAGAACTACCTCGACGCAAAGGGAGCACTCTAGAACCCCCTCCAAGAGCCACCGATCAGAAACTTCAAGGTCAGGAAGTCACCGATCGGGTAGTAAGAAGACTCTACCTGGGCAGGAGCAAAATAAAGCTCCTCGAGAGAAGAGAACTTCACAATTCAAAGATGAGCATGGTCGTGATGAGGCTGATAGTCATCACACCGACTAGTCAAAGAAAAAGGAGGGCCACGACCAACAAGGAAGGAAAGACTGCCCAGGACATACCGAAAGGCCTCCACTACACCCCGACTAGCAGCGTAGTAGGAGAGAGGAAGTCCCGCGTAGTAAGCCCTCTGGGAAATCGAAGAGTATGATGTTCGATTGGGCAGGAGAGCATGCTTCTCGGAAGGATCTAAGGGATGTTATCACCAACAAGAGGGGGACCGTTCCAGTCGAAGGACAAAATCTGACTACCCTGCCAGTCAAGTAGAAATACTTGACGATGGCGCGCCAGATAGTAATGCCCGACCAGGCGGTCAAGATCTTGGATCTTCCTCAGTTGCACTAGCCATCCAAGCCCAGATTGACGTGCTAACAGCTGCAGTGCAAGGTTTGTCAAAACGACCTTCCGGGATAGATGCGATAGACCACCGGAGTGGCAGCCCATTCTGTGCTCGAATCAGAGCAGCCCAGCCACCAGCAAAGTACAAAGCACCGGTTCTGCCAGTATATACAGAAAAAGCAGATCCCATCAGACATATTGGGAAGTTCGAGGACTAGATGGAATTGCTCGGAGTAAGTGACGATTATCGGTGTAGAGTTTTACCGACTACCTTGACGGATACTGCCCAGGAATGGTATTGGAAGTTTAAGCCAAACTCCTTTACCTCTTGGGAAGCATTCAGGAAGGAGTTTTGTAGACAATTCAGCACTGCCCGGACTCCACCAGTTTATGCCAACCACTTGGCAGATATCAAACAAGGAAAAGACGAGTCTCTAAAGAACTATATACAGAGATTCATGAGAGAAGCCAATAGAGCAACTGCTGTAGGAGACGAGGGGAAGATGGTTGCCATATCTGCTGGGATAACTTATCGGAGCCCTTTGTGGGATAGTATACATAGAAATCCAATTTCAACACTTCAACAATTTCTTGATCGGGCAGACAAGTATATGAAATTGGATGATGCAATAGAGAAAGAGGAGAATAGCGTAAACAATCTGGGTGGATCAAGTGACTCTGGTGGAAGGAAACGTGGAAATAACGGGTCTGACCACCATGAGGAAAAGAAAGCAAAGTTGAATTCAAATGAAATGCCAACCAAGTATGAGCCTCAAATCACTAACTACACCACTCTCTCGACCAGCCGAGCAGAGATATATCTTGCTAGTCATGAAGAGGTTCCCTACAAGAAACCTCCACCCATCAGGAAAGAGATGAGGAAGAGAGACATGAACAAGTTTTGTCGTTTCCATAGAGATTATGGTCACGACATGAATGAATGTAATCACCTCAAGGACGAGATAGAATTTCTTCTCTGGTCGGGCAAGTTGAGGAAGTACCAGGCAGAGACACCCCAAGGAGAAGGAGGTGGCAGCAATCCTGGTTTCAAGCGATAAAGATCTCCACCCTTGCAGCCCGGACCTGTGGACTTTACCTTAGACACTATATGTGGAGGTCCACACTTGGCTGAGGAAAGCAACGAAGCAAAGGAGAAGTATGCTGAGCGGGAGTGCTAGGATCAGAAACCACTGGAGTAGCGAGCATCGAAGGATATATTATTTCTAAATATCGCTTTCAGAGTGGTAGCTTGATTTCGAGTTGTTAGACTTGTTATTTAAGTTTGGTTTATGAGCTGGTTATTTGCTAACCAGTCATTTTATTTTTGAACAATTTTGGTTGTTTAAGACTCGTTATTAGACATGTTTTGTCCTTTTTTAATTTACGAGTAATAAAAGAGACTACGCGCAGCGTGGTCGATTCTTGCTACAAATATGCATGTGTGTTAGTTATCCGAGCAGTGTTCAACTGGTCGGTAAAATCGGACAGTGTTCAACTGGTCGATACGTTCAAGCAGTGTTCAACTGCTCGAATATTTTCCATATATTCTATGTGTTTCACAAGTAATTAACTGCTCGAACAGATTCTGTCAAGTAGCAAGTGACTAAGGATCTTTCAACCCTCAATCACCTAGGGGGCACATGGGGTATACTGGTATATAATTTAACACAGACAATAAAAGCACGAGTTAATATATCTGTTTTTAGGCTGACTTGTAAATTTTCGAAGTCCAAAAAGGCCATTAAGCTAACTTGTTTGACAAAGCTTAAGTAACTTGGAATTTTTTAAAATTTCAAGTTAGGAGCAGATATTCGTGTGACAGTAAACATTATGCTCATAAAATGTTAGAGTAATAAGAGTGTGAGAAAGTATACTTAGTATGGACTTATGAAATGTCTAAAATTTCTAAGTTAGAAAACTAAGTACTCATGCGAAAATATAAGGCATACACCAGAGTGACTTTACTATTCACAAAAAACTTAAAACTTTTTAAGTCTAAAAAGACTTAGAATGTTTTAAGTTAGAAAAGAAAAGTAAAGTATAAATGCCAACAGCTCGGTTGTACGAGAAAAATATCAAAGCTGCTAAGCAACAATTGTCTTCACAACAAAAAAGGGTAAACTACTGGCAAGGTACAAAGTCTAGCTGATCAGGTGCAACGTTTTCCTGGTCGGGAGGGATACAACTTCCCTGGTCAGCTGAACATGTATCACTGGTCGAGTAGGAAACTCTATTGTTGAGCATGACTAACATCGATGAATCCCTGGAGTGAATCAAACAAATGCATGCAAAGTAAATACTACATAGTGAAAAATTGTCTTTGAAGAGGAGAATTCAATTTTTCACCAAGATTGATTGAAAGAAATCAATCTCTCAAAATAATTATGGGAGGTTCGAACAAGGTGCTTTGGTGGTTTTTGGTAAGGAAAGTTTTAGGCATAGGCTTAAATGGCTATGCCATGTGCCCAAGCAAATGCCTAGGAGTGCCTAAAGGTGCTTAAAGTGGTTTAAAAAGTTGGTGTCCGAGTGGCTCATGTGGTGTTCGAGTGGACACCTTGAGATGGCCGATCGGGTGCATGTTGGTCCGAGGAGCATCTCGCCTATGTTCGAGCAGCCAGGCCTGCATTTGGAAGGTGATGCCTTGGCGTCCAAGTGGAAGAAAGCTGGAGTCCGAGCGGTGTGTGGCTGTTCGAGCGGCTGGAGGAGATGCATCCGAGCGGCTGGAGGAGATGCGTCCGAGCAGCTGTGTCAATCCGAGGAGATGCGCCTGGTCCGAGGAGCCCGTGTGCGTCCGAACCGAGGAGAGGCAGCGTGGTCCGAGGGGTTCGTATGGCCATGACTGAGCCCATAGCCAAAGGTTCGATCAGATGCACTTGGGACCAAGGAGTTCACCCATGGTCCGATCGGATCACATTTTTATAAAGAAAAAAAAATGCAACAATGGCTGAATGACCCTAAATCTCACTACAAACCCATATTTCCTTGAGCCGAAAAACAAAGACCCTAAATTCCATGAACACAAACTCCATTTCTCATCAAAAACACATACTACAACAAGACCAAGATCAAAAAATAGAATTTGAAGAAATCACAAGACAAGTTTAGTCGTGGGAGTTTATGGGAAAGTTATCAACCGGATAGGAGTTTTTGGATGACCTCGAGAACATTTGGTTAGAATAAAATTTTATCATACGAGAAAATCGTATAATAAATTTGGGGGGCAAATGTTATCCCAAAAAATTGGAGAACGATGACGTGGCAATAGAGGTGACAAGTGACAGTACATGGTCCGTAAATGACACATTAATAGTCAATAAATATATTGGCTCCTCAGAGTTGTGATAAAGTGATCTGGCTTAGGAGTGATCCGGTAAGCCGATGAAGAATTTTGACTGGCTTGAGAAGTGTCATGACCGACCAGGCATGACCTTGTCCGACCAGTCACGTATTTGTCTGCCCAGGCATGACCTTGTCTGCCCAGGAATGACCTTGTCTGCCCAGGAGTGATCTTGTCTGCCCAGGAGTGACCTTGTCTGCCCAGGCATGAACTTGTCAGCCCAGTCATGACCATGTCCGACCAGTCATGACCTGTTTGCCCAGCCAAGTGCGTGTCTGCCCAGCCAAGTGCGTGTCTGCCCAGCCAAGTGCGTGACTGCCCAGTCAAGTGCGTGACTACCCAGTGAAGGTGTGTTCGACCAGATAAAGGAGGACTATGTCAAGATTCCCAGAAACGACTTCAACAAGAATCGGTCTTGGCATACACGAGAATCTCTCATTTATCCCACGATTATAGTATATTGTTACGTTTTGAATATTAATGTAATTTAAATATAATGAGAATAATAAAATATCCCGATGGTGGGGGGATATCATCTGTACGATCCTAAGCCTATAAATACAAGGCTTATGGCATCATAAAGGGGATTTCGACTTTTTTGACTTTGGACTTTTGATCTGAATTTTCTAGAGAGAGAAAGTACTTGTATTCTTGTAATCTGCATTGAAGAAACTCAGTTGACTCAGGTTCATCTGATCTTGAGTGCAGACCTATAATCACAACTCTAAGTGGATTAGGCTATTACCAATATATTGAGGCTGAACCACTATAAAAATTACGTGTGTTATAATTACTTTCTTTTCAAAACCGTCTGTGTCGTTTTATTTCTCTTGAAGGTTTTATCGTTTTTAACGTTCTCACGTCGTTGGCCAAAAGCGCGGTCAACACATACAAACTTAATAAATATATTTAATAATTTTTTAAAATAAAACTAAGCAAATATGCATTGCACATTGCTTGCATCTAATATTATAGTTTATATAAATATTGGATTGTTGTTGCTTTTGGGTGCTATGTTGGCACTTTGGAGATGTTGTTGTTGTGGTCATATTATATTATTTTCTAAGTACTTTAGTTATTAGTTTTGAGACATTAGTTTTAAATTTGAATGATTGTGTTGTAAACTTAATGTTTCAACGAGTTAATGTGGTAATTGTAAGGACTTAATTTAGCATTATTATTACTAAATAGTGTTTTTTTTGTATGATTTTTTTTGTATGCTTTTTTTTATTTGTAAATTTATTTATTATTAAAATTTAGGTTTAAAAATAAAACAACCGATCCAATCCAATTACGATTGAATTGGATTGGATTAGATTGAATTTTTTGAGGTCAAATTGGATTGGATTGGATGATGATTTTCAACATCCAACTTTTAATTGGATTGAAATGGTTAGTAGTAAAAATATTGGATGGAATCGGAAAAGCACCCCTAATTAAAAGTCTTTTATGTCTTCTTAGAGGAGTCATTGAAAGTCTTCGATCTTTCTCAAATTTATTCCTACATGGCTTAAAAGGCTCTTTCTCCTCTATAAAATGATTATAATTCTTTCTTTTTTATACATTAATTATTTCATAATAAAAAAAAGTTTAAATTTTAATTTTATTAATTAATTAGAGATATCAAATAATATAATCAGAAATATAAAATGATATTTATTATTTTTCATTAATATTTACAATTTAAAATTATTATATTCAATGAAATATAATATAATTTTATTAATTAATAAATAAAACAAATATACAAAAAATGGGTACCCTATAATGTCTCTAAACATTAAAAGTCTGTTTCCAAATGATGGAAGTTAAATCTATACATACAATGACTACTTCTACAATCTCCTAAATAGAGTCATAAAACCTCATTTTGTTTTGTGGTAGTTTTAACGTGTTAAAATAATTTAGTTTGTCTATATAAACCACTTTCTATTGTATCTCCATATTGACTATCTGGCATAGTAATTATATCTTTAAATTTCAAAATGAATATATCATACCTTTAGGAGATAGTTTGTAACTACTCATGTGATTAAGCTTCGCTGGTTCACTGTGTATAAATATTCAATTGATTAATGAAAAGAAGGTGCAGTCACATTCAAACTTTATATTATATTATTGTAATTTATGTTTTCAATAATACTTAATCGGTATTTTATAAATTGAAATCGTACATATTTGATATTTTAAACTTAAATATAATCAAACTGTTTTTAATTATATATAATTAACTAATTAAATTTGAATTTGAAACTCACATAAATAATGTAGTTTGGTTATATTGATCAAATTTGAGTCTAAACTATCAAATATGTATAATTTCAAATTATAAAATACTATATAAAAATAAATTATCAAAAATATATTTAGATAAAACAAAAAAATACAAAATGATTATTCGAATCTTATCATCACAATTGAAACCACCAACACTGCTACCTCATCCCCAAACCCAACAATCTACTAAGGTCCACAATTAAAAAAGGCCAAAATTTTAAAAGTAGCACTTTTATACATATATTTTAGAAAAATATCGGTTTTTTCTTTGTTTTATCAAAATAAAAAAGTATATTTATAATTAACCCATAATATATGACTTTGCCTTGGGCCTCCTAATGATCATCACAATACTGTTATCACCATTAATGTTGTTGCCCACTCACATCTATTATTAACTACACCTCATGGAAACTATAGTTCCATACCTTATTCATTGGGTATAACTCAAAATGGCACAATATGACCAAATCTTGCTCACACTATTTGGATTCGTTAGGATTAACTAATTCTAAATGTCATAATTTGGCTCCATCTCCTTCCGAGTAAAAAAAAAAAGCTATCAAAATGTAAAAAAGTATAACACCATAAACATGTAAAGAATGAAAACAAAAAGAAAAGCCATAACCATAACCGGTGTAATATCCACTTCTTATTATGAAGGTGTTCTCTTGCACAGCATGATAGTATATGATCGAAGTATTTTCTAGAGTACCCCTAATAAAATACTTACTATGTATAGATTGAATTAACATAATTTCGTTATGGATAGTCCCAAAACGAAAACAATTAACATTAACTCCCACCCATTCCTCACTATTATAAAAATACGGCTGGGAAATAATTACTGTCAATATTGTATATTTTTTATTTTACAAAAACAACAAAAATTTACACTATTAATTTCGTAACTAAAAATGTATACATAACTAATTTATAAATTTAGTTAAACATTTGTGAAACTAAAATGAACGTAAACGTGTATAAAACAACTAGATCTGTAATGAATGATTACAAAATATACTAAAATTTAAATCAAATATCATATTCTTTAACAGATTTCATGATGTAGAATAGTGACCATTATATTATTTTATAATATGATGATTAAATAAATTATGTGATAAATAGTAAAGTGTGACAAATGATGATCATAAAAAAGTTTTGTAACACCTAGAATGGAGTTACAATTCTTAAGAAATAATGATTATACATTTTGTAACTCTCACAAATATTCATAAATTGATATGTAAAGGAAGTTACACATCTTGAATTTGATTTTCATTAGCTATAATATTTTGTAGTTGTTGTGTGCAAGTGTAAAAACCTTCATTGACTAACTTTTTCTTAGACAAAATATATTAAAGTAATTGAGAAAAATCAGTGACATATCCTTATTGATTCATGATATAATTGTCTCTTGATTCAGCTGGTTTTAGTGTGAATATAATATTTTTACCATATTTATCACAAATAATCTTTATTGGTAAAATAATGTATTTAAATTATCTTAGAATAAATATATTTTCAAAAATGAACATGGTCAAAAGAAATGACCAAGTTCGTTTTGCCAGATAAACTCAACAGTTTCCTTTTCTGTCGACACAGAATTTGTCCGTCTGACAGATTTTCTAAATCAAAGAAATTTACAAATATTCTTGTATTGATTACAAGATCTAAGAGAGAGCTGGCTTTGGGCGATTTCTTCACCTATAAATACCCTGCCAAGGTCTTTGAAAATTTCAACTCTTCTACTTGGAAATTTGTAAACATTTTGTTGTTATTTTGAAGAGTGTTTCTTTGCAGAGATTAAGTTTGTTCACCTTAATCTTTGTGAGAGTGTTAAGTGTGTTGGGAATATATGACTTTACTCTTTGCAAATCAACAATGAATAATGATAATAATGCAATATTCTAAATCCTAGATGTTAATCAAGGTTCAAATTTAAAGTATGAGTGATATTCTTGATAATCAAATAAACATGTTCATGATATAGATGTTAATTTTGAATATAAGAAACTAAATGATTAAATGACGATAAGATGAACTTAGATACATTTAATCATCTATAGCAACTGATGGACCCAAAACGAGTATATTTTAAAAATTTATACTCGCAAGTGCACGAATCGTATATGGAATATAGTGTTCGTGTAAGCACGAGATCGAACCCAAAGAAGTTGTCTAAAATCGAAAAGAAAACTATTTTAAACCAAAATTAATAAATTATATCCTAGCTCCAAAGATTGATAAGATTTAATGTCAGAACATAAAATAAAAGATTTAAAATAAAGATATTAAAGACAATATATATTACTAAATTAATAATTGTAAACAAGATGGTAAAATAAGATTATTAAGGATTAGAATCCACAAAATATAAGTTCAATAATATTTATAAGTACATTGATTTTCAAGTTTTAATGATAGTTAAAATAAATCAAACTATCATTTTCCAAATAGATCTATAATTTTAAGCACAAATTACTTATAAAAAGATAAGATTTTTCTTCACTTTTCAAAATTATAATTTCAAAGCATTTAGTGTAAATCAATCTAATGAAATAACAAATAAATTAATGAACATTAATTATAAGGCAAAACATAATATTTTTGTTCTAAGCATGGATGTGTACAATTTAATGACACATCTTACACAAAGAATATTATGTATTTGCACTAATGAATAACAAAGTTTAAATATATGCTAACAATCCAAAATACATGATATTTAAGATGAAATAAGATATTTGAAGAAGAAAATTCTATAAACTTTGTTGCACTACAAGGGAAATCAACATACAAAATAAATACTATCTAATTACATATTGTTTCATCATCACCTTAATAATCTTTAAAAGATTAGAAACTCATAACTAGAATAGAAAATACAAACAAAAAAATTACAAACATAGATAGGAAAATTTGGAGGAGAAACCCCCAAAATTTCCTCTAAAAATACATAGAAAAATAACCGAAAAGATGAAGAAGATGAAGAGAATAGAGAGGTTTTGAAATGTATAGGATTTGTGGTGTGGTAACCTCCCCCTCAAATTTGACACCAAACTCCCTTATTTATAGCCAAAAAAAGTGTATTAAAATAATCAATTTAAATTAATTAAATTGATTAAATTAATTTAATTAATTATAATATGGAAAATAGGAGTAAATTATAAGGTGTAATGATGATGTTTTGGGGTAAAATATGTAGAAAAGTTTGGATAAAAATGTGGTATTTTTGGACAAATGAGACAAGAGTACATATATGTAATTTAAGGGCTCAAGGCAAAATAAAGCAGCTGGGCAAAGGCTGTGTGGGCTGCTGGTTGTGTACAAGCCAAAAGTTGGCTGGAGGGAGGCTTGAGGCAGCTGGGGAGAATTGCTGCTGGAGTGAAGCTGGGCTGGCGCAAGGGAAAGAAGTACTGGAGGCGTTGGGCCTGGGTGCAGCTGAAGTGGGTCGGTTTGTTGGCAGCAGGGGCCCAACGGCTAGGATGGTGAATTGGGCCAAGTGGGCCTGGGCTGCTTTGTGGTGCAGCTGGGCAAGTGAAGGCACGACTGAGTGGTATTGGGTGGCTTCCTGGTTGGAGGAGAAATGGTTGTTGGTGCAGGAGGAATGGAGAAGGCAGCTGCTGAAGGAAGGCACGGGCCTGGGCCTTAGAGCTGGTGTGGCTGTTTTGGGCCTTGGAAAAATGCCACATTTTCCTTTCTTTTTTAGCCTTTTATCCTTTTTTTTTTCAAACACAAAAATACCACAAATTTCCTAACAAAATAAACATAAAATAAATCATAATAAAATATTTTCACTATAAAATAAATCAATTTAATTATTTGAAAATATTAATTATAACTTAATTTATATTTAACATTTAGTTTCAATAAAACACACATTTTTTACTTCTAACTAAACACAATAATTCAAATAACATTTTACAAGAAAATAACTATAAAAACACACAAAAGTATATAAAATCATGATAAGACTAATAAATTCAAAATTACTTTAAAACTTAATAAATTAATTAAAATCTCAAGAATTAAGCAACAATTAACACATAAAAAGTGGTAAAATAACTATATTTTGTAGAGTTATTGTAACGCCCTGGTTACCCCAGAACATTTACGGTGAACGGTGAATCGGAAATTTGACCCGCTACCCGAGTCATTTGGTTAAAAACGTGTTCTAAATGTTATTAACAGGCTAAGGTGAAAAATCAGTAAAAAAGAAAGGATATATTTTATTAAGTACATAAAACTGTTCATGAGCTCATCAAAACGTTTACAAGTTATTTACAACTCAAAATGGTCATTACAGTTTCAAAAGTATAAACCCGCCGACCTAAGCGGCAAAAATAGGGTAAACCCCCTAGTTCCTCTGAGAACTCCTTGGCCGTGGTGGCCAAGCGACCGCATATGTACACATCACCACCTAAGCTCTCCACTCAAGGCTGGGTGAGCTTTTCTTTCCTTTTACCTGCACCACATAGCACCCATGACCCAAGACCCAGCAAGAAAACACAATAAAGCATGACATATTATCAACAGTGATCAAAATAACCATTCAGGACTATCAGTCCAAAACAGATAGGTGACAGTAGCAAAAGTCACAAAAGTGGGTATAACTCCCTTTAGCCATGTGACGATAGGGTCACCAGGGCTTAATTGATAAGCAATCCTTTCATAAGTTTGACCAGGATAGGTACATGGTGAATAGTCACCAACATAACCTTCCTCATGACCATAGAGTCATAACTCTGGAACATTGTTCCCTAGCCCTGTGACAACAGTCACCGGGGCCTTATGCCCTGGCTCTGAGTACTAGTCTTAGACTAGTCAAGCGCTTATAAGTTCATCGACCTTAGGGTCGGTCCAGCATTAATGTCATAGAGCCATTCAATGCTGATATCGATTAGATCTAATCTTCATTTGGCTCGACGTTCATGACGCTATGCCATTTCGGACTCTTAGGTCAGTGTCCCTGACTAGTCAGTACATATACAAGTATACAACATTCACTAGCATATAATATGCAATCCATGTCCACATTTATTAATCAATATGCCTCAATACAATCACGCATGTCACATACACACAGGGTGCAGTTTTCTTACACTGTTTTCTTACCTCTGGTTCGAGTGAAAATTAATATAAGAACGATCCTTGAGAACGATCAATCTTTGAGTCCTTTAACGATGACATGGTCATAACCAAATATGGGATTCCATCAATAAAATGATTAACAAAGGGTTCCCAAACCAAAACCTAGCCTCTGAGACATCGAATCCTACTAAACCGGGTAGTAGGATCGATCTCGAGGCCTAAGGCTTGAATCTCCAAGTCAAAAACCCATTTCTGGCCAAAAATGCCTCTGTGGGCCGCGACTCACCACAGCCATGTCTCGGCTCACCTCCCTGACAGAGGCATTTTCACCCCTGAAACCAACATAGGCCGCGGCTCACCATAGCCATGCCGCGGCTCATTTCGCAAAACAGCAAAGAACCAGAATTTCTTCCCCTGCGTTCTCCTTGAAACCAAACCTTCAAACCAGTCCCAACCTCATCCAAACATTCAATACAACCCCTAAACATCATCTATATCAAACCCTCATCAAAACCCAAGTCAAACATCAATCAAAACTTCCATTAATCCAAACTATCCTCAACAAAATCATAGGCTGAAAACTAAAAGAAAACAGAGGAAAACCAGAAAACTTATGGCTGAAACTCACCTCAAACTTGAGATTAAATCCCCTTCAATGGCTGAACCAACTCTATGAACTCAACCCCTTGATTTCCTAGCTTGATTCCTCAATTTGGGCTCAAAAACTCCAAAGGAGAAATGAGAGAAAAGGATGTACGGGAAGGGAAATTCTTTGCTTTGTTTTCTACAGCCATCTAAAGCTTCATATAAATCCAAACCACATAACCTAAATGCCCCTAGGTCACTTAAGGTTCCTAAAGTCATCCCAAGGGTAAAATCGGTATTTTCCACCTATCTCGTTAATCATAATTAACGCTCTCCAATTCCCGCTAATCTCAATAATCTCAAACACCAATAATTCATATCTCATTACCCTTTAATGCCCGGTAACACTCTAATCATTAAAATCACCCCGAGCCCCAAGCTTAAGCCTATTATGACCAAACCGATAATTTATATTTAAAGATCGTCTCATGCCGAATAACTCGAACCAATCCACATTATAATGTGGCCTCACAATATATCATTAACATGCAAGCAAATATACAGTTATGCCCTCAACGTGCCAAATTACCAAAATACCCCTGTAAATAAATTTGGACCCACGTGCATGCATTTAACATCATATTATAATATAATTCTCATAAACACGAATATATTAATTTAATGGCATAATTAAATAAGTATGGCCCTCCCGGCCTACTATTCCTGCCATTAAACACATCGGAGAATTCGGGGCATCAACTATCCCCTCCTTACAGAAATTTCGTCCTCGAAATTTACCTGGACAGCTCGGGATACTGACTCTGCATATCTGACTCCAGCTCCCAGGTCGCCTCCTCGACCTTGCTGTTCCTCCACAATACATTGACCAAAGATATCGTCTTATTCCTGAGGACTTTGTCCTTTCTGTCAAGTATCTGAACTGGTTGCTCCTCAAATGGGAGATCTGGCTCAAGTTCCAGATCTTCATAACTCAAAATATGGCTCACATCAGATACATACCTCCGAAGAGCTGAAACATGGAATACATTATGCATAGCCGACAACGCTGGTGGCAAAGCCAACCTGTAAGCCACCTAACTAATCTTCTCCAGGATCTCAAATGGACCTACAAATCTAGGACTCACCTTGCCTTTCTTCCCAAACCTTCTCACCCTTTTCCATGGTGAGACTCTGAGGAAAACATAATCTCCTACCTCGAACTCCACGTTTCTGCGCTTGGGATCTGCATAACTTTTCTGCCTACTCTGAGAAGCGAGCATTCGTGCTCTAATCTTCTCAATGGCCTCACTAGTCCTCTGAACTGCCTCAGGACCTAAGTATCTGCTTTCACCTGTCTCATCCCAATGAATGAGAGATCTACACTTCCTACCATACAACATCTCATAAGGTGCAACCCCGATGGTAGACTGGTAACTGTTATTATAGGAGAACTCTATCAAAGGCAGATACTTACTCCAAGATCCACCGAAGTCCAGCACACATGCCCGTAGCATGTCTTCTAATATCTGGATCGTCCTCTCAGATTGCCCATCTGTTTAAGGATGATAAGAAGTACTGAACTTCAGCTATGTACCCATGGCTTTCTGCAAACTTCCCCAGAACTTGGAAGTAAAAGTAGGGTCCCGTTCTAACACGATCGACCTAGGCGCACCATGGAGCCGCACGATCTCACTCACATAGAGATCTGCATACTGGTCAACTGTATAAGTAGTCCTCACTGGCAGAAAGTGAGCTGACTTGGTATAGCGATCCACTATCACCCAAATAGAATCATGCTGACCAACTGTCCTGGGTAAACCCACCACAAAATCCATTGTGATGTCTTCCCATTTCCACTCTGGGATATCCAGAGGCTGCAATAACCCCGCCGGCCTCTGATGCTCAGCCTTGACCTGTTGACACGTCAAGCACTTAGCCACATACTCTACTACATCTCTCTTCATCCCTGGCCACCAATACAGCGATATCACATCTTGATACATCTTCGTGGTGCCTGGATGCAAGAAGTAAGGTGTAGTATGAGATTCATCCAGAATCTCCCGCCTCAAAGCAGTGTCCAATGGAACACATATCTGACCTTTATACCTTAACAAGCCCATCTCAGACACTGTGTAGTCTCTGGATGCTCCAGCCAGAACATCCTCTCTGATCTTGATTAGCTGTGGATCACTCAGCTGACCTTCCTTAATCCTCTCTAACAGCGTAGACTGTAGCGTAATGTTAGCCAACTGGCCCACCAGCAACTCTATACCAGCTCTGGTCATATCATCTGCTAATTCTCTGGCTATCAGCCTCATACTATGAATCTGTCCCGGACCCTTCCGGCTTAAAGCATCAGCTACCACGTTGGCTTTTCTTGGATGATACAAAATCTCACAATCATAATCTTTTACTAACTCCAGCCAACGCCTTTGTCTCATATTCAAGTCCTTCTGGGTGAAGAAGTACTTTAGGCTCTTGTGGTCTGTATAAATCTCACACTTTTCTCCATAGAGATTGTGCCTCCAAATCTTTAAAGCAAAAACCACAGCCGCCAACTCTAAATCATGAGTAGGATACCTTTTTTCATACTCCTTCAGCTGACGAGAAGCATAAGCTATTACCTTCTCTGACTGCATCAGAACACAACCCAAACCCTGATGAGAAGCATCGCAGTAAATCACAAACTTTTTCTGATCTGTTGGAAGACTCAGAATCAGAGCTGTAATCAACCTTTGCTTCAGTTCCTGGAAGCTGTTCTCACACTTATCTGACCACACAAACTTCTGGCCCTTGCGTGTCAGTTCATTCAAAACACCAGCTATCTTTGAGAACCCTTCCACGAAACGTCTATAATAACCCACCAATCCAAGGAAACTTCTAACCTCAGAAGCATTCTTTGGCCTTGGCCAATCCCTGACCGCTTCAATCTTTGCTGGATCTACCTTAATCCCCTCCTTACTGACAATGTGCCCAAGAAAAGATACTTGAGACAACCAGAACTCACATTTCTTAAACTTTGCAAATAGTCTGTGTTCCCTCAATCTCTGTAGAACCAACCTCAGATGCTGCTCATGCTTTGACTCAGACTGAGAATACACCAGAATATCATCGATGAAGACGATCACAAACTGGTCTAGATAATCCTTGAACACTCTGTTCATCAGATCCATAAAAGAAGCAAGGGCATTAGTCAATCCAAATGACATAACTAGGAACTCATAATGCCCATACCTGGTACGAAAAGCAGTCTTCGGTATATCTCCCTCCTTGACCCTCAACTGATGATAACCAAAACGGAGATCAATCTTTGAGAATACCTTCTTGCCTTGCAACTGATCAAACAGATCATCTATCCTTGGCAAATGATACTTATTCTTAATTGTCAGCTTATTCAGTTCCCTGTAATCAATACACATCTTCAGAGAACCATCTTTCTTCTTCACAAACAGAACTGGCGCACCCCAAGGTGAGAAACTAGGTCTAATAAAACCTAAATCTAACAGCTCTTGCAACTGCACTTTTAATTCTTTCAACTCAGCTGGGGCCATTCTGTAAGGCGCTCTAGACACTGGCTCCGTCCCTGGTGCCAGTTCTATAACGAACTCAATTTCTCTGTGCGGTGGCAACCCTGGAAAATCTTCTGGAAACACATCTAGGAACTCACAAACAAGTCTAGTATCCTCTGGTCTCACTGGCACGACCTGAGTGGTATCAACCACACTAACTAAGAATCCAATGCATCCTCTTTGCAATAAATCCCTAGCCCTCAACACAGAAATCATAGGAATACGGGGTCCATGCACAGCACCAACAAACACAAAAGGATCCTCACCTTCAGGCTCAAAGGTGACCATCTTCCTTCTGCAATCAATGGTTGCCCCATACTTTTCCAACCAATCCATTTCCAGTATCATATCGAAGTCAGTCATAACCAACTCTATCAAGTCCACTGACAACTCTCTGCCCTCCACTGTCACTGGCAAAGATCTGACCCATCTCCTGGATACCACTAACTCTCCAGTGGGTAGCAAAGTACCAAACCCCACAGCATAAAAATCACAGGGTCTACACAGTCTATCAATAACACTACTAGCAACAAAGGAATGCGTAGTACCAGAATCAATCAACACATTATAAGGGGTTCCAGCACTAAGAAGCTGACCTGTAACAACTGAGGGAGAAGCCTCAGCTTCTGCTTGAGTCAATGCGAACACTCGAGCTAGGGTCAAGCTGTCCGCTTTTCTGGGTTCTTCTTTTCTTGCCTTAGGTCAATCCTTTTTAAGATGACCCACTGCTCCACATGAGAAGCAGGCCCTTGCCCTACACTCTCCCAAGTGATGCCTCTTGCATTTAGGGCACTCAGGAAAAGACTTCCAGGCTTCACCACCACTTGGACGACCCATAGAAATACCACGGGGCCGCCTATCAGGACCTGGAACTGGGAAAGTGTCAGGAACCTTCCTCTTCTGATCACTGGGGCCAACACCCCTACCAAAACCCACAAATGGAGGACCTGGCCTCCTGAAATCCTTTCTGGCTGCACTGTCACGCCAAATCTTAATCTCTGCACTCTCAGCTGTGAGTGCCTTCTCAACCACCTGCGCATAGGTTGTAATTCCTGCCACAATGGTGATATGTACATCACGAGTTAATCTGGGCTGTAGCCCCTGAAGGAATCTCTCCCTCCTGGTCCCATCAGTGGGCACCAGTTCCTTGGCAAACTTTGCGAAACGATCAAATTTCAAGGCATACTCAGTGACTGATAAACTTCCCTGAAGTAGCCTAATGAATTCCTCAGCTTTAGCTGCCCTGATAGCATCGTTATAATACTTTTCATTGAATAGATTCTGAAACTCCTCCCAACTCAGGGCATTAACATTCTTGGTCTGGGTAATCACTTCCCACCAAATCCGGGCATCCTCCCGAAACATATAGGTAGCACAGGCCACCCTCTCATTACCAGCTACCCTCATATAGTCAAGGATAGTGGTAATCATACTCATCCATTGCTCTGCCTTGGCAGGATCTACACTGCCCTCAAATACAGGAGGTTGTTGCTTCATGAACCTTTCATAGAGAGGTTCCCATTTATTTCCTACCTCAGGAAATTGCTCTGCTGCTTGCACCAACACAGGAGGTGCCTCTGATACACTAATCACTGCAGGCACTTGTTGTTGTCTCAGGAGACGAAGCTCCTCTCCTTGTTTCAACACTGTAGCTTGCAAATCATTAAACAGCTGCTGCCAGTTTGCAGGAGCTAGCTGTGGAATCTGAGACTGGTCATTCTCTTGACCCTGACTGTTATTATTATTATTCTGGCCCTGACCACTCTGGCCAGCTGTAGTATCTGTTTGCTCTGGGTTCATTTTTATCTGTTACCTTGCTGAAACAATGATCAATACGGCCAGTCAGGTAGTAATAACTAAACCTCTTGCCGCCTTACGCTCCAAGAACAAGCAGATAATTATCGTATTCCACAGTCATTCAATTATTCAAGTAGATACATGTTTATAACATTTAGCACTCAGCATGTATCACATAATAATTCATAATCAACCACACTGATAAGTATGTTCCAGCAATCTCAGTACTAATTAGCACACATTTGCTGAGAATATAATATTTCAGGGCACAGGTTTAACATGGTGTCTCATGCATATAGGTAAAGCATATATACCATATTTAAGCAGTTATACATATAACTACATAAATAGTTACCCAACCATGAGTCGAGCTTGACTTCAGTGATGTGTGTACATGCCCAGCCAGTCTACAGGAACCTTAACCTTGGCTTTGCTCTGATACCAAGTTGTAACTTCCTAGTTACCCCAGAACAGTTACGGTGAACCGGAAATTTGACCCGTTACCCGAGTCCTTTGGTTAAAAATGTGTTCTAAGTGTTATTAACAGGCTAAGGTGAAAAATCAGTAAAAAGGAAAGGATATATTTTATTAAGTACATAAAACTGTTCATGAGCTCATCAAAACGTTTACAAGTTATTTACAACTCAAAATGGTCATTACAGTTTCAAAAGTATAAACCCGCCGACCTAAGCGGAAAAAATAGGGTAAACCCCCTAGTTCCTCTGAGAACTCCTTGGCCGTGGTGGTCAAGCGGCCGCATATGTACACATCACCACCTAAGCTCTCCACTCAAGGCTGAGTGAGCTTTTCTTTCCTTTTACCTGCACCACATAACACCCATGAGCCAAGGCCCAGCAAGAAAACACAATAAAGCATGACATATTATCAACAATGATCAAAATAACCATTCAGGACTATCAGTCCAAAACAGATAGGTGACAGTAGCAAAAGTCACAAAAGTGGGTACAGCTCCCTTTAGCCATGTGACGATAGGGTCACCAAGGCTTAACTGATAAGTAATCCTTTCATAAGTTTGATCAGGATAGGTGCATGGTGAATAGTCACCAACATAACCTTCCTCATGAACATAGAGTCATAACCTTGGAACATCGTTCCCTAGCCCTGTGACAACAGTCACCGGGGCCTTATGCCCTGGCTCTGAGTACTAGTCTTAGAATAGTCAAGCACTTATAAGTTCATCGACCTTAGGGTCGGTCCAGCATTAATAGAGCCATTCAATGCTGATATCGATTAGATCTAATCTTCATTTGGCTCGACGTTCATGACGCTATGCCATTTCGGACTCTTAGGTCAGTGTCCCTGACTAGTCAGTACATATACAAGTATACAACATTCACTAGCATATAATATGCAATCCATGTCCACATTTATTAATCAATATGCCTCAATACAATCACGCATGTCACATACACACAGGGTGCAGTTTTCTTACACTGTTTTCTTACCTCTGGTTCGAGTGAAAATTAATATAAGAACGACCCTTGAGAACGATCAATCTTTGAGTCCTTTAACGATGTCCTAGTCATAACCAAATATGAGATTCCATCAATAAAATGATTAACAAAGGGTTCCCAAACCAAAACCTAGCCTCTGAGACATCGAATCCTACTAAACCGGGTAGTAGGATCGATCCCGAGGCCTAAGGCTTGAATCCCCAAGTCAAAAACCCATTTCTGGCCAAAAATGCCTCTGTGGGCCACGGCTCACCACAGCCATGCCGCGGCTCACCTCCCTGACAGAGGCATTTTCACCCCTGAAACCAACATAGGCCGCGGCTCACCATAGCCATGCCGCAGCTCATTTCGCAAAACAGCAAAGAACCAGAATTTCTTCCCCTGCGTTCTCCTTGAAACCAAACCTTCAAACCAGTCCCAAACCTCATCCAAACATTCAATCCAACCCCTAAACATCATCTATATCAAACCCTCATCAAAACCCAAGTCAAACATCAATCAAAACTTCCATTAATCCAAACTATCCTCAACAAAATCATAGGCTGAAAACTAAAAGAAAACAGAGGAAAACTAGAAAACTTATGGCTGAAACTCACCTCAAACTTGAGATTAAATCCCCTTCAATGGCTGAACCAACTCTATGAACTCAACCCCTTGATTTCCTAGCTTGATTCCTCAATTTGGGCTCAAAAGCTCCAAAGGAGAAATGAGAGAAAAGGATGTACGGGAAGGGAAATTCTTTGCTCTGTTTTTGTTTTGTTTTCTACAGCCATCCAAACCAAATGACCTAAATGCCCCTAGGTCACTTAAGGTTCCTAAAGTCATCCCAAGGGTAAAATCGGTATTTTCCACCTATCTCGTTAATCATAATTAACGCTCTCCAATTCCTGCTAATCTCGATAATCTCAAACACCAATAATTCATATCTCATTACCCTTTAATGTCCGGTAACACTCTAATCATTAAAATCACCCCGAGACTCACCCCGAGCCCCGAGCTTAAGCCTATTATGACCAAACCGATAATTTATATTTAAAGATCGTCTCATGCCGAATAACTCGAACCAATCCACATTATAATGTGGCCTCACAATATATCATTAACATGCAAGCAAATATACAGTAATGCCCTCAACGGGCCAAATTACCAAAATACCCCTGTAAATAAATGTGGACCCACGTGCATGCATTTAACATCATATTATAATATAATTATCATAAACATGCATATATTCATTTAATGGCATAATTAAACAAGTATGGCCCCCCGGCCTACTATTCCCGCCATTAAACACATCGGAGAATTCAGGGCATTACAGTTATCAGCAACAATGAATAACATAATAGAATTACAAAATACAAGATTTGGGTTAGAGAGATATAACATTTGTATTGGGCAACTTGAATTTTCAAACTTGGAGAACTTATAAGGCTTATACACAATATGAATATTGTTGTTCAAAATCTCTATTACAAGCCTTCCCAATTGCTTGAAGCTTCAACTAAGTAGAATGAGATTTGAGATTGAACAAGCCTTGAAATTCATGCAAGTCAAGCAAGCTTGATGAGTTTCTTGGAGAAAACTTTGATCTTAGAGAGCTAGAGAGTGAATGAGTTTTAAAGAGAGAGAGTTGGAAAGTGTGATCAAGACTTTTCAACTCTAATAACCAATGTATATAGTGTAGAGATCATCATTAGTCTAACCAATAGGATTAAAGCATTTTAAAACACATAATTTAAAGCATTTTACATAAACTGTACGACCCTAAAAGATCACCCAAGCGATGCATCACCTGCATGTAGGCGATGTATCAGGCGATACGTCGCCTACTAGCCCTTCGCTTTTAGGAAATGTTACGCCACTTAAGGGGCGACGTATCGCCACCCTCTCTGACTTTGGACCACTCCAATAGTTCTAAAATTGCTCCAAATGCTACCAAACTTTTTGGAAATGTTTGGATACCTCATTGTATCACTTTAGACCCATAAAAAGTCATTTTTAGATGGCTCTTCTACACAATCTCATGTTTTCACTTCTCTTTAAGTGAAAATCGTTAAGTGTTTTGCACCTCAACGTGTAAAAAACTTAAACATTATATTTAACCAATCTCAACAGAGTGTACCTGTGGATATATCTATCTTGTTCCTTGTAACAGGTGGTATCTCTTGTGAACGTGTTTCTAAGGATCTTCGGGAGAAGATTTCATCAAAGTCTCACTTTGAGAGGAAGAGAGCACTTGCTATTCTTTGAAGGGATTTCAAGAGAATCAACGTTTCATCAAAATCAGATTCGTAGAGAAGAGTATAACAAGATTGTGGCAATAGTTTAAGAGGAAGTCTTACATTGTTTAAGTTAATGCTTTTGTACACATTATTTCTTTACTAATTGGTTTATTTTCTGGGCGTGGCCCCGTGGATGTAGGTTATTCGAAAATATTTCTGAACCACGTAAAATTTCTCGTGTGTTGATTTTTACCTGTTTTTTCTGTTTCTGTCTTAACACATGTATCAGTTGTATTCGGTTTAAACAACTTAATCAGTATTCCACATTTAAAATATGGAATTTCATTTGGTATTTTATTTTGTTGGGACTTTATCTTGTCTTGTTAAACTTTCTCAAAAAGTTAACCTTATTTGTGATATTGGTTATGATTGAGATGTCTTTGGGCAGGGGGAGTAATTGCATTACTTTTGTGCTCTAACCACTTCGTCTTTGCAGGATCTTTCAAAATAAAGTCTTAAAATATTTTTGTCTATCAAGTTGCCAAATTGGGAGATTGTAAAAACCTTTATTGACTAACTTTATTTAAAATAAAATATTGTAAAGTAATTGAGAAAAAACAGTGGCATATCCTTATTGATTTATGATATAATTGTCACTTGATTCATCTGGTTTTAATGTTATTTTGTCAAATATAACATATGTTGTGGGGTTACAAATTTGAAAAATGATGATCATAATATTTTTTTTTGTAACATATAGAGTGGAGTTACAATTCTTAAGAAATGATGATTATAAGTTTTGTAACTCTCACAAATATTCACCAATTGATATGTAAAAAAAGTTACACATCTTGAATTTGATTTTCATTAGCTATAATATTTTATAGTTGTTGTATGCATGTTTTAACTTCCAAAAATGTGAATGGAGGTTATAAAACATGTGAGAAAGATTTGGGACGAAATGCACAAAACTTTGATTGCCTTGTCATTGTGTGGCACTGCGACTCCTAAGTGTGCTGCCAGCCGGTGAAATAATTTTTTGTTTTTTTGAATATTGCAAATATTTTGGTAACTCCCAATTTCTCATTTTAATTCCATATATAAACACTAAATTTAATTTTGGTGGGGTTGGTGGAGTTTGAAAATCAAATGGTAGATAAAAATTCTATAAATAAAGGCTATTTTGCTCACTTGTATATAATGTGTGAAAGTAAAAAACACATTACATAAATAGAACACTTGTGATAACATGCTCATCTTTATAAATTATGCCAAGTATACGAGAAAATACTTTATAAATAGTGAGAAACATTTTTAGAGAGTAATCCCAACAAAATATTTTTACAAGGGAGGAAATAGTTTTAAGATAAAAGTTTTGAACTTTGTTCAAACCTTGTCTTGTTCTTCTACTTTTAATTTTAAATTTTATGATAATTATCATTAAGTTATGTAATCTCTTCTCCTAATATTGTTAATATTATATATATTTTGTATTATTTTGATTGTAGTTAATTTTTTCTAAATGTGACTAGTTAAAATACTTGAGTGGCTAGAATTTGATCTTCTTGACAATCTGAATTCAACCATGTAAAAAACTCATTATTTCGACGGTGGAGTTGGCACGAAATAAAAGTTGAAGGTGAAGGTGCCGCAAACTTCGAATGGGCACCCATGGTGTCCAGTGTCGAGTAAAGTGATGGGGCTTGGTAGATAGCGATCTCAGGGATTATCGCTTCTTTCTGGGTGGTGTGTGTCGATGTCGACGGATGTTGGCGGTGATCAATGGTAGAAGAATAAGAAGAAAGAAGAAAGAGGGAAAATTTGTTAATTTTGTTAACCGCAAGTGTTTTTTTTTCCTTTCGATTCACTGTGACTTGTGTATTTTTTCCATTATTATTAATCTCACCATTCTCTAAGTAGTCTCGGTTATTGTACACATATTGAATAGTTAAACGACAACAAACTTGTACAGTTAACAAGTCGTTTTACACAAAATGGAAGCATTTTTTTCTTCCTTTGGTTTGAGGGAAAGTAGCAATTTCTTTCAATATTAGCTTCGTTTTTAGAAGTACAAATCTGTCCAATCTCAACCATCCGTGTCGGCGGGGACCCAAACCTGTCAACAGCTGAGATTGGTTTGTCTAAAACCTTTTCTTTTTCTTTTATTTATTTATTAAATTATTAATTAATTAATAAACTTCAAATCCAAACAAATTAGGACGACGGACATAACGGACCCTTCTTCTACCACCGACTAGTACTACTTGAGATCTCGAGAGATAGAGAGATCTACGGTTGTGTTGAATTCTTCTGTCAACCGGAGATTCATCACCGTTCGATTTCCCACACATTGCCCTACCTTCCAGATCCCAATTCTCAGGCCACAATCCTCCACTCTCTGATCTCCTCATTTCAGGTAACGTTGGAAGCTCATCACGCATCACCACTCCATTTTGTTTGGTTACTTAGAAAGTCCTAGCTCTTATGTTCTAATGATTACTTTATAGACATTTTCAATTTTGATCGAAGCAGCCAATAATGATACAATTTGTTTCAAGTTTTGTGATATACAATAAGGCTTCTTCATTATATTGTTTAAGCTGGCTCAGAGTGCTTGAATTTTGCGTGGTTGTTGCAAATACTGACTTGTAAACTCCAAATATATTGGGAGAGAAACTTGGATTATTGTCTTAAGTAATTTGAATAACTCTTGATTACTTATTTGCTTTTTGAATGCCTTACATTGTTGTTATTTTCAGTTCAAAGGAATCTAAATCATTCTATTTTCCTATTACTCAGAATGTTCATGTGGGATTGTTTTAGTTTCACTGATCAAGTCTTGCTATAATTTTTTTAGTACAGTTAATTTATTGTGTAACTCTTTAATTGAGGAGCCAAATGTTAAAGCAATTGGAATTTATGAGTTTGAGCTTCCTGCTTGCAGAGTTCTGAAATGGGAATTGTAGAGAACAACAATTGGCAATCAGTACTGGGTAATGATCAGTGGGTAGCACTACCTGTATCTGGTCCGAGGCCATCTGCTCGCTACAAGGTATTTTGAGTTTTCAAATCGAATCGTTTTGAACAAAGAAAAACAGTGCACTTTTTCTATTATCCACCAGTTCCCTGTAAATTGTCTACCACTGTTGTTGATCAAGTTTTCTTTGGCTGTTTATAAGTCCATCATCAATTCTATGATTTGCTAAAAACATTTTCCTTATTTATGGGTAAGATTTTCAACTTATTATTTGCCTTTTTTCGCATTGTAGCATGCAGCAGTAGTAGCTGATGAGAAACTATATATTGCTGGTGGGAGTCGTAATGGTCGTTACCTATCTGATGTTCAGGTAAATAGGATTACTTACTTCCAAGTTGGAAATTTGTCATTGTATGTTCTATAATATTAGGCCATCTTTGCAGGTCTTTGACTTTGGAGATTTAAAATGGTCTAACATAAAATTGAAAACAAATGTTGATAAACTTGAAGACAGTGACTCACAGGAAGCTCTTTCACCCATCTCCGGTCACAATATGGTTAGAATTCACTTTCATAATCATTCTTTATATGTGTGCCTGTGTGTTTCCTTTACTATCCTGTCATCTATGGTTTCATTTTTTTAACCTGTCCTGTCCTGCATGGTTGCCAATTTCCAATAGATAGGTAATTTTTTATGTTTTGACAGATTAAGTGGGGAAATAAACTACTTCTCCTTGGTGGGCTCTCAAAGAAATTTTCTGATGAAGTGATAGGTTTGTTTCTTAAAGATTTTTTATAAAGGGATTATGTTACTCTCTTTCAAATGTTTTGATTCTGATATTACTCATGGTGAATTGTTTTGAATCTTACTTTGTGTTCATTTACTTGTAGTTTGGTTTATTGACTTGGATACACATCTCTGCGGCATTATGGAGACTTCAGGAAAAGTTCCGGTAATTAACAAAACTTTGTTTGTGGCTGATTATTTTTTTCTGGCTCAACTATTGTACAGTTTATTGTTTTGCATTTGAACCAAGAGATTTATTCTTTCCTTCCCGTGATACGCTCATTATTGTTTTGCTTTGTTTGGTTTGCTGAGTATGATTTTCCATGAGTGTGCATTGTGATTGAAATAAAATTGGCCATACCTATGCTCATGATTTCATTTGCATGTTCTGTTTTTGATTTAATTTCATATTTTACTGGACTAAACCTTAAAGTGGAAAAGTGATATTGCCCAAGCTACACCTTGTGTTAGCGAAAATGGGCATACTATAACCATTGAATGCTTGATTGTCTCTAACTTATCATTTATTCAATTTTCATTTAATGAGAGAAACTTCCCTTTTCTGTAACATTGGTACTTAATTCAGTATTTAATGACTAAGGGAGATGTTTGGTATGTTTGTGGAGTATATTCCAGGTAGCTCGTGCGGGGCAGTCCACAACTCTTGTTGGTTCTAGGGTAATTATGTTTGGTGGAGAAGATAGGAGCAGAAGACTATTGAATGATGTAAATGTTCTTGATCTGGAGACAATGACTTGGGATGTGTTGGAAACCACGTAAGTATCTAATATACTATTTGGACAATCACCTGTACGGTTTTGGAAGATTTCTGTATTAAGTTCTTGTGTTATGATAGGCAGACATCTCCAGCTCCCAGATTTGATCATACAGCCGCAATACATGCAGACCATTACCTTTTAATTTTTGGTGGTTGTTCTCATGCTAGTTTTTTCAATGATCTTCATGTACTGGATTTGCAGTCGGTAAGTCTTTCTGTTAGGACCCTAGTCCTTTTATTCTCCGGTTATGTTCTTATTGATCTGATTTAGCTATAGCTTATAAGCTGAATGCATACCCAGACAAGTGTGTAGATGCATGAACATGCATATACAAAGGTGCTATGAAGTTTAGCAATTGTTGAGAAGAGGATGAATGAGTTTAGAGTTATCTGTTGGATCACAGTTTCTCCTTCAAATAGCATTTCTTTTGATCAAATACTTCTGAATTATGTAATGTCATACTTTTTTGTTGCCAACCCTGTTATATGAGGATCTGTTAATACATTTTTCACCACACTATGTATGCAATATATTTCAATGTAAGTGATTATTGGTTCTGACAGAATATGTGTCGAGAGAGAGTATTCTTATGGAGAGGGGTGTTCAATCTTTTACTGAACAGTTCTGAGGAGAATAGATTTAAAATGTTTATGAATATGATATATAAATTAACAAAACTTTTACATATAAGCTGAATAAATTATGTTGAACGATGTGATTTTTATGCCCTATATGTCTACAAGTTAGTTTCATTTTCAGTTACATTTCACAATTTGGCATCATAAGATTCCCCATTTTGCAGATGGAGTGGTCTCAACCACAAATTCTAGGTGACTTGGTGACTCCTAGGGGAGGTCATGCTGGTATAACAATTAACGAGAATTGGTATATAGTTGGTGGTGGAGATAATCGTAATGGTATGTGCAACGTTATGTTACAAGTCTATTCAAAAGATACTTATATCCCTTGTTAATTCCACTGTTAGCTTCTCTTTTACAAAATTTATATTTGTTTACAGGTTGCCCAGAAACTCTGGTGCTAGATATGTCGAAGCTTGTTTGGTCAGTATTGACGAGTGTGAAGCAAAGAGATCCCCTTGCCAGTGAGGTCACTACTTTAGCCTTTATTATTGTACCTTTTGTATGCATTTTTGAGCCAGCTTGAGATTCATTTATGTCCTATTGCCACTACATTCTACCATCTATTTCTTCATTCTACTATGGAGTATAGGCTAAATCTGAAATTAATCATTTATCTTTCTTTCCCCCCTCTTAGTTATGTATAGTTTTAGTCTTGTTATGCACCATGTCTCTCTTCGTTTTCGTGAAGCATATATCTGAGGTGACTAAATAGCTGATGGACAAGTTGATCCATATGTGATGTATAAATGTATATTTTGAAAACAGGGAGTCAGTGTTTGCTCGGTGTTAATTGAAGGACAAAAGCATTTGGTTGCTTTTGGGGGCTACAACGGCAAATATAGCAATGAGGTATATAATATTTTCAGTATTACAATTTTAGCCAGTGGAATTATTCTTTACCTGACGCATTTAAAGTGGGTCATATCCGTTGAGTTAGGAACATACACATTTCACACAATGCATTGATTGAATAATTTCCATATAAAGGCAAATGTAGAGATATTGAATTAGGGAAAATATTAAGGAAAAAAAAAGTACTCTGGTCATTGTCCACTTCCCAGTAGAAAATTATTTCCTTGACATCATAGCTGCATAGTATTGGCGTTTTGAATGGGGATAGTTTTTTTCTACTGTGGTAAAAGAGTGGCATTTCTTGAAGGGTGAGGTCAATTACTCCTTTTTTCTTTTAATGGTCAATCTTTGTTTTGGGAAAGAAAGGGATTTAAGTTGGGTTAAGGACCAATTCTTTTCACGAGGGTTACAAATGCGGCCTCGGGCAGCTGAATAAAATTATTTACTCTTTCAATAAGCTACATGCTAGTAGCATTGGCATTCTGTAAGAGGATAATTAGAGGAAAGGTGCCGGTCATATTTTTAAGAGGATAAGGAGTTATCTGAGAGAGTAGTAAAGATATATGACATCTTATTGTCATTTAAGGAATTTGGGGTTTTCTGCCTGGAACAGGAAATTGACTTTAAGCATATAATGACCAGGAGATGGAATCAGTCAGATACCTTGGTGTTTTTCTACCCCCCTCAAGCAATGTTTTCTTTTTTTTTAAAAAAAAAATTATTGTACTTTTTGAAGACAATAATGGTATTACATCCTGTTTTTCTGCATATGTTTTAAACATTCAATCTTTATTTTAATTCATTAGTCCATTTGTGTCATTTACTTCTTAAGAAGGCTTTTGAATCATTCTCCGCCAAAAGCTCCTAATATTAGATTCTTAATCCTGAGTGTATTCCACCGCTGATTTTTGTCCAAGTGTTCAGAAGACATTTATTATCCATAGTCTGTGCCTGTCATTTTATTTTCCATAATTTTGTTAACCTGGCTGCCTTTATCTATAGGTTTTTGTTTTGAGACCCAAACCAACAGATTTGTCACGGCCCAAGATTTTGCAGTCACCTGCAGCTGCTGCAGCTGCAGCTTCTGTGACTGCTGCTTATGCCTTGAGCAAGAATGAAAAAATGGATTTCGTAGTTGCAGAGTCAAACTCCAAGAGAATTGAAAACAATATTTTGAGGAAAGATTTAAAGATTGAGATTGAGGCAGTTAAAGCAGAAAAAAATGTGTTGGAGTTGTCACTCGCAGAAGTTAGAGCTGAAAATTCTAAGTTGGGAGGGGCGGTTGAAGAAATCAATAGTACTCATGGCGAGTTGGTGAAGGTATTTTTTACTAAGAAAATTATTTGCAAAATATGTTCAATTTCTACCCTGCTGTTGTAAAATTCGTTGTACTAAATGTCTTCTTTCAGGAACTACATTCAGTCCAGGGCCAACTGGTGTCTGAGAGATCAAGATGCTTTAAACTCGAGGTTTCTGTTTTCTTCATTTAACAAAAAAACTTGATCCTGCTTTATTATTGGATGGTGTCTTGGAAATTAAGCTTCGCTATTGAAATTTGAACTTTCCAGGCCCAAATCAACGAATTACAAAAGATGCTGGAATCTATGCAATCTATTGAGGATGAAGTACAAGAACTCCGGAACCAAAAGTCAGCATTCGAACGGGATATGGAGCTCACTTCGGCTCCTCAGAGGCAAGGTTCTGGTGGTGTTTGGCGGTGGATTGCTGGGAGCGATGCTTAAAAGCTTTTATCAAGGCCTACATATTGAAGGTTGTTAAATCTAGTTATCTTTTGAGAAGTTCAGGCTGATCGCTCCAGTTGTATATTTGAAGAACCTGTGGTTTTCATGAATATTGGTTCTCTGAGGTGCTTTTTTGCCCTCTTGCTGAAGTGAGATTTTTGGGGAGACGGCACTAAATTGGGTAAATGAACGCTCGAACTATACAACATTTTTTTTCTTCTTCTTCTTCATAAAATCCTACTTACTTTCCCGTTCTGTTGCTTTTCTTATAATTGTTTTCTCCTTAAAGTTTATATTTTTTTGTTCCTCTGCTATATGATTAATGAAAATTTGTGCCAATGGTTTTGCATTGTGAAATTTTGTTTGATCAACTAGGTTGGGAAGCATAATAAATAGTTAGTAAATTGTGTGAAAATCAAACTTTTAAACGATTATTCCCACACAAATTTGTTGACTACGGAAAAACAATTAGGAAATGCCATAACCTCCCCGGATCTTAGCTATATAGTTTCACCTTTTTGTTTTGAGGAATTCAAAATGTATCCCTAAATGTCACACTGAGTAACTTATTTTCTTGTGTTAAGTTGGAGAGAAGAAAAATACATTTAGTAAAATTATCTAAATTAAAAAAATTAAAATCCGTGATTTTATATTTGATTTTATAAATATTCATATTTTATATGTCAACTAGTAATTAATTATTATTTTTTCTTTCATAAATTTGATTAAAAAATATTGAATTGATACTTCCAATTACAGTGTTAATAATTTAATTGTTGTTATAACTAAACGATCTAAGTTAATTATTCATTTTCACCTTTATATGAAATTTAGTTGACCCTCTGAATTTTTTGTTGTTGATATTTATTAATTTGGATTAATAACATTTCAGTGTTTAAAATTTTGCTGAACTCTTAAGTCCATTTTAAATATACTTTCTATAGATTTTACTAAAGAAAAAGTTTCACTGCACTCATTTTCTGCAAAAATATTTTAAATACGACTAACCATCATACATGATAATTATAACGGTGTTTGTGTAATAGTTGGAAAATCACCTACAAAATTTTAGAAAATTAATTCTCTCACAAAATTTTTCGGTTTTATATTTTCTCTCCTTTTCATAAATTATTATTCACATGCCTCCTTATCTGTGAAACAAAATTCTAAGTGAGGCCGCTGAGCCTGTTTAAGCGTAGCGGTACTAGCTAGCAGTAACACCTATTGATCTATTTAATTAATGGTTAATCCGTATTAAAAGTTAATTGTACATATGCCTTTGGTCCAAGAATTAGATCATTAATCGGTACAATATGCAAACCTTTTCTTAAACTGCTTGGGATACAACGAAACAAATATTGTTGATATCTTCCATGTATAATGTCTGACTCTGATTTGCTTCGAAATCATATTTTAATTAGACTACTTGGACAAAACAAAGATGATTTCTCATCATTATATATATGTGCAAACAAGAGAGAATAAAATTTGTCAAAAAAGAAAAGAAAAGGAGAGAATGAAAAATTAGATATGGGAGAATATTCATTTCCTTATTAATCTATGGCGTGTTGTTTTGTTTGACTAATAATACTCATTATGAAATGAATTCTGGGATAAATTAATGTATACACTACATAGTACTCTGCTTACAAATAAATGATTTATTGTTGTAAGCTCGTATTAACTGGCACATATGTGATAGAGGTTTGATTTTTTTTTTTTAAAGGGGAGGTTAGATTATTGATATCTATTATTAATTTGCGAAAGTATGATTATTAAATTTATACCTTTGGCAACTGGGGAAGCAAATTCGAGAAGAATTTCTCAAAAATTGGCCGGACTTTTAATTATTAAATTTAGGTAATTAGTTAATTAATTATGCAAATACTAAGTTTTAAAATACATAATACATGGAATAAGAGCAACTACAACGCGAAAGCTTAAATGAAAGCTTGTTGACCAAGACTCTAACGGATAACATGGTCAAGCATTGGAGTCCTTGATTGCTTCAACAAAATTAAGGCACCGTTGTCTCTGTCAGGTAACAGTGCTTTATATATATATAAATGTAACATTTTACATATATAACAAATATGTGAATTTTATTACCGTTTTTTTATAATTGTTTTCACATAATATTTTTTAATTTTTTTTTTATAAATACTCATTTATTTCATTCAATTTTCACACCATTGCATACATCTTCTTCCAAATTATCAATATCACAAAATTTATTTTCTTACCAATGGATTCCCAAAATTCTCCAAATACCAACTCCCAAAATCTAAATTTTCAATATTCTCAAGTTTTTCAAAATTCATCATTTTCTCCACATACCGATCCCCAAAATCCAAATTTTCAATATTCTCATTTCAATCAAATTTTTCAAAATACTCACTCTACTAATCCTCAAAATCCAAATTTTCAATATTCTCAATTTAACCAAAGTTTTCCAAATTCTCAAAATTATCCCATGTTCTCTTACCCTTACCAAAATTTTGGCTCTTTTGAGACACCTCAACAAGCTCCATTCTTCACACCAACAAATTCACTGCCATATGCCTTCCCTACACCAACCTGAAATGGTTTCAAGAAATTACAGGCCAAGTATGGAAAAGTCTAGTATTGATTTGAATCGTGAAACATCATCAACATTTGTCTCTGAAACCTAACCTGAACATGGTGTTGAAGGGTTGGAAAATGTAGTTCTACACAATGAAGATGAATCAAGGCATAAATGTAAAGTCAAATGGAGCAAGGAAGCCACTATACTTCTGATAAGTGGATGACTTAATACATCTCAGGATGCCATTGTGGGGAATGACCAAACTTCTACACATTTTTGGGCTCGAATCGCAGAATACTACAACACCAACCAAAAAGGCGAGCAAGCAAGAACTGGAAGGCAATGCAAAGATCATTGGAACAAGATGACTCAAAAGGTGGCGCATTTCAATGGGTGTTATAAACGAGTACAGTAAGCACATCACAATGGTTGGTTTGATGAGCAAATTCTTGAGAATGCACATCAATTGTACAAATCTGAAAATAACAACTCAAATTTTCTGCTTGTGGACTGTTGGAGATTGCTAAAGGATGAGCCGAAATGGAATACAATGTACCAACCAAAATGTGTCAGAATCAGGGGCATTTACTTCTTCATCCAATGCAGACATCAGTGATGATGAAGTACGTGAAGTGTGCCCTACTGGCCAAAAGGCAGCAAAGAGAAAAGGGAAGGAAAAAAAAGACACACATACTAGATTTATAGAGATTAGTGAACGGAAAGCATATGCATTGGAGAAATTGGTGGCGATAAAGGAGAAAGAGGCAGAAGATAATAGGATGACAAAATATATGGATAATCTCATCATGGACACATCGCATATGACTCCTGAACAAAAGAAAGATCATGAAAACTTGTGTACTTATATTAAGAATAATATTCTGAAGTTGTAATTGCTATGTATTTTTATCAACCGCATTATTATGTATTTTATTTAATTTAAATAAATTATCCTTTATTTTAATGGGTACATATATATGTCACCATGTCTATAAATACCAAATTTCAATCTTCCTTTTACTCAACTCTCCATTCAATCCTTCATTTTATTCTCTCATTCATCTTTCATTCCCAAATATCATATACTCTAAGTTCGACAATGGATTCGCCAAATTCTCCGAATCCATACAACAATATGAGTCTAGAGGATATCATAATTGCAGAGTGTACTGACGATCATGATGATCAATATTTCAAAGCGCTCATGGATGGGGGTAGCTCAACAAGACAAGGAAGAAAGAGAGCCCACATTGATAGGGGTCATGTAGAAGGACACCAACGTTTGTTCGATGACTACTTTTCTGATGAACCGGTGTATACAGAATATCAATTTCGAAGAAGATTTAGAATGCGTAGACATGTATTCCTACGCATAGTGCAAGCTCTAGAAAATCATTCGGAGTATTTCCATATGAGGTTTGATGCAGTCGGTAGAAGGGGGCTTTCACCATTACAGAAGTGCACCGCTGCTATGCAAATGTTGGCATATGGAGCGCCTGCCGATTATGTTGATGAGTATGTTCGAAAAGGTGAAACTACCGCTATTGAATGTTTAGTCAATTTTGTTCGAGGAGTGAATGATATTTTTGGGACCGAATATTTAAGACAACCCAATGATGGGGACATTCGTCGCTTACTTCAAATGGGGGAGGTGCGTGGTTTTTCAGGCGTGTTGGGAAGCATTGATTGTATGCACTGGGAATGGAAAAATTTCCCAGTTGCATGGAAAGGCCAATTCACACGAGGTGATCACGACAGACCAACAATCATGCTCGAAGCAGTTGCGTCACAAGATCTTTGGATATGGCATGCATTTTTTGGTGTTTCAGGATCCAATAATGATCTCAACGTGTTAAATCAATCCCCAATATTCACTGATATCTTACAAGGGCAAGCTCCAAGAGTTGAGTTTACGATAAATGGCACACAATACAACAAGGGGTACTATCTAGCAGATGGTATCTATCTAAAGTGGGGTACATTTGTTAAAACTATCCCACTGCCTCAAGGAGAGAAAAGAAAATTATTTGCCCGATGCCAAGAAGCGGTACGCAAAGATGTTGAGCGAACATTCGGAGTACTTCAATCTCGTTTTGCTATTGTACGAGGACCAACACGTTTTTGGCAAAGAGATGTTCTCAAAGATATTATGTATGCATGCATCATATTGCACAACATTATTGTCGAGGATGAAAGAGATGCATATGAGAGTTTGTTTGATTTTAATTATGATGACGACCCCGCCGACACCCTAATGATTGAAGTATTGCATGGACCTATTTCTGACTTCCCGAAAATGCTTCAAAGAAATGCTGAAATTCGTGATAGAAACATTCATCGCAATCTTCAGGTGGACTTGGTAGAGCACATATGATCAAAATTTGGAAATCATTTTAATTAGCATTTTTTAAATTAAGTTAGATTGATTAATTATGATTATGCCATTTTATAAGCTCCTTTAATTTTCATGTAATATTTATTTATATTAATATATGGATTTAAAAAATTTAGTGTGACAATATTTATAATTACAAAATAATTGTTAATGCTCAAAAATGCAAATTCATTGGTTTTAAAGTGTAAAATAAATTAAGTTTTAATTAATATTTTCATGAATTTATTGTAATATATTTTATAATTGAAAATATTAATTTTAAATTTAATTTGTGTTTATTTATCAGGAAATAAATTGCATTTGGACATTAATGAAAAGAGAGAACAAAGAAATAGTTAAAACTGAAAAAGAAAATGAAGGAAATGACATTTTTGAAGAAATTTGGCCCAATCCGAAGCCCCCAAGCTCAGGCCCAGCCTCCCCCTTCCTCTCTCCTAGCGTCAAGTGGCATGCCCCCCTCGCGCCATGCGTCCCAGCCAGCAGCTGCCATGGCCCGCCTGTGACCTGGCCCTAGACCCGCGAGCCTCCTTCTCCAGCAGCCCACGCAAGCCTTCTCCAGCAGCCCAAAGAATCAGTCCAATCTGAAGGCCCATCTCCTGCCTTCTCTTCCCCCAGCCAGCACCCACGTGGCGCCTCCCCATTGGCTGGGAATGGGTCAAAACCCTCTTCTGCCACCAGCCACCTTCAACCAATGTTTTGTGGGTATTGGGCCTTGCACATTACTATTTTGAGTTTCAAAGGTCATATTTTTTGGTGTTTTAGAAAAATGGCATATTGACCATGAACCAAAATAACTAGGTTAATATTTGTAATAAGATTTGATTTTTTTTTTCAAAATCATATTTTATTACAAATATTTCAGATTTATGTTGTAAACTCCATTTTGTTGTTTAATTTCTTTTTAGTCATTTCCCCCCTCTATAAATAGGGACTCTTTCTTCACAATTCGAATGTAATTTTGAGAGTAAAGAAACTATAGCAAAATTTCTACTCACTTTCTTCTTAGAATTTTGTGAGAATCATGAGCATAATGGCATAATCTTCCTAGGAAGGTTAGGGATGATTCCATATGCTAGTGATGTTATTTTGCTACTTTGAGTTACTATGTTTTTAATGTAATGTATTTGAGTTATTTATGTTATTTCATCCTCATTTTCTATCTTGTTATCTTTATTTACTTTTGCTAATAGTACAAAGGATTAGTCATGCTCTTTCTATGTGCTCCTAATTAGTAAAAGTAATATTGATACAAAATTTTATGTCTAATCTTCTATTGCATTATTGCCCTTGGGTATTTTGTTATTTTTAGATTTTTCATACACTACAAGAAAAAGTGTTTTTAGAGGCGGAAATATTACCGGCGGACTTTGTCCGCTGGTAATGTACAAGTTATTAGCGGCGAAGTGCTGGGTCTGCCACTAATAATGGGGAAATTAAATTAATTTTTTTTATTAGCGGCGGACTTACCCATTATTAGCGGCGGGTTGTCCATCGCTAATACAATGCTCGGGAAACGAAGGAGAGGACGTTTCAAATTTGGAAGAGGCGGGTTATTTCCCTTATTACTGGCGGACTATCCGCCGATAATGTTATTGGCGGCGGACCTTTATCCGCCGATAATAACACTTATACCGGCGGATTATACTGGCCCTGCCGCTAATAGTGTATTACCGGCCGGAGCTTTTTAATAGCGGCGGATCCCCGTCGGTAATAATGCTATATAGGTGAGATTGGATCGTCCGTCCCTCCCATTTCTCCTCTTCTCTCTAAAAAAAATTGTCCTCTCAGTCCGAGCACCACCATCGTCCGCCCCTCCGTCCGAGCACCACCACCACGCCACGCTGGAGTTTCGGACCCCACGCGTTCACCACGGTGGTCTGGTTCGTGCTCAGTCTTCTCTCATCATCTAAGTTTTTTTTACATTTTCTATTCTCAAATTATCAAACTAACTACTGATATTGGTTTCCTATGGAACTTTTCAGGTATATCTCAATATTTTGGAGTGTCTTGTTCCTTTGTTTGAAGTGGCTATTGGACTTTACTGATATTGTTTTGGTTAGCTTTTTTTACTACAATTTTTACTTAATAAGTTAAAGTATATTATTATGCTATGCTTTAAGATTGGTGTGTTGGATGTTGGATTTTTGTGTGCTCTGGGATTTTTGTGGATACTAATATTATGTTATGTTGTATGTTTAACTTGTTTGAATGCTCAATATAGAAATTGAATCTTCTAGATATTTTCTTGTTTTAATCTTTCTGACTTGTATATTATGATTTTTAATTAGTATAAAATTATTTGAATATAGAAATTGAATTTTTTTTAATACAAAATTTTACAATTAATAATGATTAATTGAAAATTACTATATATCTTATAATAATTAATTAAATAATAAAAATTTGATTCAACATTATTTAATTAAATAATTTAATTAATTTTTTATTAAATAACATTATCTAATTGAATAATTTAATTTAATTTAATAAAAGTGTTAAAAATTAATAATGATTAATTAAATAAATAATAAATTATTTTAAGAAATTATTTTAATTTGTTTATTAAATATTATTATCTAATATTAACTAGTATTAAATTATTTGAATATAGAAATTGAAAATTTTATTTAATAAAAGTTTTTACAATTAATAATGATTAATTAAAAGTTACTACATATCTTATAAGAATTTATTTTTTAATTAATTAAATAATAAAAGTTTGATTCAACATTATTTAATTAAATAATTTAATTTAATTTTTTATTAAATAACATTATCTAATTGAATAATTTAATTTAATTTAATAAAAGTGTTAAAAATTAATAATGATTAATTAAATAAATAATAAATTATTTTAAGAAATTATTTTAATTTGTTTATTAAATATTATTATCTAATATTAACTAGTATTAAATTATTTGAATATAGAAATTGAAAATTTTATTTAATAAAAGTTTTTACAATTAATAATGATTAATTAAAAATTACTACATATCTTATAATAATTTATTTTTTAATTTTTTTATTTAATTAAATAATAAAAGTTTGATTCAACATTATTTATCTAAATAATTTAATTAAATTTTTTATTAAATAACATTATCTAATTGAATAATTTAATTTAATTTAATAAATGTGTTAAAAATTAATAATGATTAATTAAATAAATAATAAATTATTTTAAGAAATTATTTTAATTTGTTTATTAAATATTATTATCTAATATTAACTAGTATTAAATTATTTGAATATAGAAATTGAAAATTTTATTTAATAAAAGTTTTTACAATTAATAATGATTAATTAAAAATTACTACATATCGTATAATAATTTTTTTTTTGTCCCGGTATGCTTGTGATTGATGGTTGTTGACTACAACCATCAATTACAGGGATATCGGCACAGAAATGATAAGTTTAAAATATTAATAATAAAATAATGAATGAATTTTTTTTAATTTTAATAACATTATCTAATAAAACATCATAAAATAACATAAGATATTAATATATTGCATAAGATTTCAAAAATGATAACAATTTTTTTTTGTTATCCATTCCTATCCTCATTACTAAAACTCAGAGACTCTTTTAACACTTTAGATGTCGATTGACAAGACTTGGACAACATTGAGAAATCGTGCTTGCCAAGAATATTGGAATGGTCTACAATCTTTTTTGACGATGGCCTCAGAGCATAAGGATTCTGATGGAAGAATTAGGTGTCCGCGTGTCAAATGCATAAATAATAGGCTTGAAATTTTTACCTGTTGTCGAAGCACATGTATTCGATAGGGGATTTTATCAAGGTTATGAGAGGTGGATTTATTATGGGGAAGCGGAACTAGATGTTGTTGATGAGGTAGTTGATGATGATGAAGTTGACGAGATGATTCCCATAGTAGAGGACTTCCTCTTGCCGACAACTGAGCAAGTAGACAATAATTACGGCGCAAGTTAGTATTACGACGAGTTATTTGAGGAGATTGAAGCTGAGTTGTGTCCTGGATGTGATTGGATTTCTTCCCTTAACTTCTTAGCTAAGCTATTACATTTGAAAGTTAGAGGGGAGATTCCTAACAACATATTCGATGAATTATTGAAGTTGTTAAAGCTTTCATTTCCGAAGAAAAATAAAATTCCATCAACGTACTACGAGGCTAAAAAGAGATTGAAGAAATTAGGGTTGGGATACGAGTCGATTCATGTGTGCCAATATGATTGTTGTTTATTTTACAAAGAGCATGCAAACAAAGAGGAATGTCAAGTTTGCAGAACTAGTCAATGGGTTACTTTTGAAAAAACTAAAGGAAAAAAGGTGTCGCATAAGGTGATGCGTTACTTTCCATTGACACCCCGGTTGAAAAGACTATACAGCTCAAGGCTTACAGCGAAGGACATGCTATGGCACCACACTGGGAAATCGAAAGATGATGGAGTGATGCGACACCCGGTGGATGGGACGACATGGAAGAACTTTGACGTCAATCATCCTGTTTTTGCAAGTGATCCTAAGAATGTTCGTTTAGGCTTAGCTGCTGATGGATTTAATCCATTTGGCAACATGAACCTAGCATACAGCATGTGGCCTGTGGTGTTGGCGAACTATAATCGTCCACCTTGGTTATGTATGAAAGACAATAATTTGATGCTGACCATCCTTATTCCTGGTCCAAAATCACCGGGTAAGGACAAAGATGTATTTCTAAGACCATTGGTGGATGAGTTGAAGGAGTTGTGGGCTAACGGAGTTGTTACGAGAGATAGTACGGCCAACATTATGTTCAAGCTGCGCGCAGCCCTTTTATGGACAGTCAATGATTTTCCAGCTCGAAGTAGTTTGTCTGGATGGAGTGGTCAGGGATACAAAGCTTGTCCCACATGTAATGAAGACACATCTTCCATTCGAGTGATCGGTAAGACATCTTATGCTGGTCACAGAAGATTCTTGCCCAGTACACATCGAATGAGAAGGGACACTGAGTTTGACGGCCAAATTGAGAGAAGACGTTCTTCAAAACGATTTACTTGTGAGGAAATATTAGAACAAGTGAACAACCTTCCACCTCAAGTTCCTGGAAAACACTTGCAGTTTGGAGGTGTGAAACATAGAACTGTTGCGGGAACTGAAGATTTTAACTATTATGGCACGCTTCAAGAAGTACTGGTGTTATCTTTCACTGGTGCATATTCAGTTGCATTGTTTAGGTGCAAATGGTTTAACACTGATCCAAGCAAGAAGAAAACAATCACTGGAAATAATATCACCAGTATAAACGTCAGTAGCGAATGGTACAAAGATGAGCCTTATATACTTTCTAGCCAAGCTAAGCAAGTATTCTATCTCGATGATCTACTTAGAGGCCGACACTGGAAAATTGTTGAGGATGTCAATCATCGTCAAATTTGGGACATCGAGGACGATGAAGCTGATGCAGATGTTGATGTTGTACATGACAAAAGCTCATCAAATTTTGTGTTGACCATGGATCTCGGTCAGTTGGTTATGGAATCTCATGAACCTGCAACATATATTGGCACTATACAAAATTCACCTGTTGATCAATTGGATGATAATTTCATAAATAACGACTTAGGAAAAGAAGAAGTCGATGAAGAAGATGAATTGCTAGTTGATATTTGTGAAGATGATGTTAATCATGTGTCTTCGATTGATGTTAATTTAATTAATGATGAAAGTGATAGTGATTATTCTACATAGTTTTTATATTTTTGTAATAAAGACAATTGTTTAAAATATAATATATGGGACTTGTAATCATTTTGTTCATTTCCATTGGTGATATTTGATACTAACTAATAATTTAATACTAACTAATAATTTTTGTTCCTAAGTACAATGTCAGCGGATATAGACATCTCTCACGGCGGAGATGGTGGAAGTCTAGACCCGCCAGATCCTAGTAGAGTACCCTCTTCCTGCGAGTCAGGTTAATAATAATTTTCAAATTTTGCTCATAGCTTGAAAGTCAAGCTCAACGAATGTTTAATATATATTAATATTTCAAATTTTGGTTATTGTTGAAAATGTGGATATCTGAAGTGCCGGGAAGAAAGGGTCGTGGCCTGGCTAATAACATACCACTTGAAATTCGAAGGTGGAATGCCGAGAAACCACTAGATCTTCAGCTTGATCCTAGGACGGACAAAGTGGTTGGCTTGGAGGACCAAGCTTTTGTCCGCGAGATAGGCCTCCAAGTCACCTTGTTGTTGCTAGGACATTACTTGGATTTTGCTGATGTACCTCAACAATTTAAGGAACAAGTCGTACAAAAGATGAAGGTAAAAATTTAGAACAAGTCTTGTGGTATACATTTTTTATTAAAATCATTTACAAACTAAACTAACGTGTTATTTTTGAATGTAGCATTTTTATAATGTTGATGGTCATCCAGAACCCGAGAGAGTTATGAAAACTATCTACACAGAGATGCGCAAAAGATATTCTAAGACAAAGAACATTAGACATACTCACTTCAAAAAATATTACTCTAAGCTGGAAGATTTGGAGAGTGTTCTCATTGCCCTACCTGACCATTGCACCAAGGAGAGTTGGAAAGATATTGTTCAGTTGTTTTTGAGCCCAAAATTTATTGCGCAATCCAACCAAAACAAGAAAAACAGAAAAAGAAATGAAATATACATCGACGCAAGGCACAAAATCGATGGCAGCTAAGCGTCACTAATTTGTAAGTCAAAATATTAATTTAATTTAACAAAATTTTACATTCTAACTTCCTACCTCTACATTTGTATAGGGGAACCCCGATGAACATGTATTGATACTTGGAAAGATACACTACTACAAAATCACCTTTTTAGGACACTCACATAAATGCGAGTCCTAAAAAAGTCTCCTGGACCTTTTAGGACTTGCATTGCGAGTCCTTAAAGAATTTGTTTTAGGACTCGTGTGTGTCCTAAATATTTGAGATTTTTTTAAAAAAAAATACCTCCTAGACTTTTTAGGACTCGCATTGCGAGTCCTAAAAACTTATGTGTATCCTAAAAGTTTAAATTTAAAAAAAAAAAATCAAATTCCCTCCAATTTTCCTTAAAAACTGTTTTTAGGACTCACAATGAGTGTCCTAAAAACATATGTAGATCCTAAAAAACCTTAATAGAAAATTTAAGTGTAATATTAGTGGTGACTTTTAAGGACTCACTTTGGGTGTCCTAAAAACTTTTAAGTAAAAAATAATAAATAAATTAATAAATTAATGCTTTATTTTAATAACTAAATTAAAAAAACAAAATTTTATTTTATTTTCTAAAAAAAGAAAAAAATTGAATTTTATTTATTTGGGGTTATACCCAAATATTGTATTTAAAAAAAAAATCCCTAAAAGCTTCAGCCCCCAGCCGACCCTCTCTTCTCCCCTGCCCTGCCGACCCTCTCTTCTCCCTCAGCCTTTCCATGAGTCTCCCTCAGTTTCAGACTCGCACCTGGCCGCACATGGACGCCGTCGACGAGATCCGTGGCTCGCTCAAGCAGATGCGGAGAGGCTCGCTGCAACGGTGGCTCGCGGCTCACGATGAGGCGGTGGGTTCCAGCTGTGGGTTCAGGTATATATATTGCGAGTCACTCTCTCTCTCCCTTTCTGGTTTGGCTCTCAATCTCTCATCCTCTCTCAGCTGTGGACTAAGGCGCGATGAAAAAGGGACAAGCAGGGGCTAAGGTCGACAATGAAGGGATATCGACAGAGCTCTAATGGCGAGGGCTTGAACGGCGCAGGCGAGGGTCGACTATGTCTTCATTGAAGAGGTCGAACAGGTAAGTTTTTTCCTCAGCCTTTTTTTTTTAAATATCTGGGTTCAAAACTGAGATTTGAATTGTGGGATTAATCATTTTCCTTAGTTTGTTCTTATGTGAGATCTAATGGCTAGAAACTGATCATCATCTTCAAAATTGAGGTATTGTAGCACTACTTATTACCTCAAGATGCCTAATTTCTCTTCTATGAACTTCATTGATTTTATGTGTTAGATTGATTTTTTTGAATCGACAAGTTCTGGTTTGGGAGCACGAGGTGTCTATATTTGATTTAAAGTATATATTGTTTGAATGATTAGATGCATGATCCATCTCTTATTGTTTAATTTTTGATTATTGTATATAGATTATTGGTAGTACTCCACAGGTTTATTTATTCGGAATGTTGAAGAGGATTTTCCAAATTGGTTGGCTTTGAGACTAATTCTCAATACTTGGTTCTATATAAGAATTGAGTGACCAGAAAAGAAAAAATGAGTGTCCTTTTAGGAGTAATGTATAAAGATGATATATGAGTATTTCGTGATAAATACATGAGTATTTATTGTCATCTTTCTTTTAGTCTTGCTTTTGGTGGTGTTGGGGATGATTGCAATAGAGATACCAATCTTTATATACAATATATAATAAAAGAAAATGACTCAACTATTAGTTATATCTAACAGCTAAAATTTTATCTCTTCTCTAGAGATTTTCACAATATTTTTCTTGTTCCCTTCTTCTACTTGTTGCTCTGTTAATCTCTTACATCTTGCTCCGGTCTTTCCTTGTCTTCATGTTATTCATATATGATTTCTCTTTAAATTGTTTAAGGTCTTCATCCAATTTGCATTGTTGAAAGGTAATTGCTCAAATTTATTTGATGCATTCGTTTTGGGTAGCTTATTGTGCTTTTCAAAATAATAATTTTGCTGGGTTTTCTTTTTTCAAATGAGGGATCTTTTGTCTTTTGGATCATTGTTGCTGAGTTGAATGTCAGCTCTTCTATTCTCTTATTTAGGTTTAGGATTTTATTTGCTAATCTTTGAATCTGAAATATTAGTTTAATTATTTATTAGTTATAGAATTCATATTACGAGTAGAAATGCTGAAAATGTATATTTTTGTTGTAATTTCTTTTATATTTTTAGTCCAAATTGTAATGTTTCTGAAGAATATTTCAAACCCTCATAATTAGTTTTAAATTTTTTTAATATTTTACAAATTTGAATGATAACTGTATTACTTTAGTGGAGTTTAAATATCTTAGATATTTATCCATAGTGAAGTAGGTTATGGGAATTCTGTGTGCTACGGTGATAACAGAAGATTGAGAACTTGCATGTCTTAGTGAAGTAGGTTCTGAGAATTTTGTGTGTTGCGGTGATATATGGATGAAAACCTGTGTGTTGTTTGATTTGTTTGACATGTTGGTGTTGATTGTGACAGATGGCTAGGCTAGTAAATTAGGGGATATGCTGTATGATTTTCTATAGATTTTTTTGTACTTTGTTTTGTGTGGAAATATGAAAAAGATGACTGCCACAATGATAAATTTGTGATTCGAATATTTAACATTTGACAGTCTAATTAATAATTAAGTTGATTATAGAATTTTAAATACATACTTAGATCTATACATAATTTTTGTATGTGTTTTGAATTTATTACCACTAATATAATTCTAATTAAAGTTTTGTTTCTTTGTTTTTTTCAGTTCACCTCTGACAAACCATATACTACTCAAGAAATTGACGAAGTTCGAGAAGAATGGACAATGTCATTTTTACAATTCGTTAGAGCAAAATGAATGATGTTATAGCTAACTAATTACAATACATGTTTAGAAATTTTAAATTTATTTCGTAAAATTTTTTTGCCATATTTTTAGTATTTTCTTTTCAAATTTCTTTTGATACATATTCGACACTCAAATGGATATATATTTTTAAATCAAAATTAAAATTGTAGTTGTATTTTTTTTTTAAAAATTACTTTTAAGGGCATGCAAAGCGAATCCTAAAAAATTACTTAAAGGCACTCAACCCAATTTTTTAGGACTCGCAAAAGTTACTTAAAGGCACTCAACCAGATTTTTTAGGACTCGCAAAGCGAGTTCTAAAAACTTAATTAAAGGCACTCAACTAGATTTTTTAGGACTCGATCCTAAAAACTTAATTAAAGGCACTCAACCAGATTTTTTAGGACTCGCGTTGCGAGTTTTAAAAACAATTTTTTAGGACTCCCTTTGCGAGTTCTAAAAACCTTAGTTTTTAAGGCTCTCAAATAGAGGACTCGCGCCCCGCGAGTCCTTGGTTTTTTAGGACTAGCATTGCGAGTCCTAAAAAATTTTTTAGGACTCGCAATGCTAGTCCTAAAAAACCATTTTTGTAGTAGTGATAGCCATTTGAGAAAATCGACAAAATTTTTTGTCAACGATGCAACTCGAGAAACTTTTGTAAGTTTAAACTTTTGTGTTATTATTTTCATTAAACTATGTTACTGTTGTGTTTCTAACACTTTTTATGAACAGGAAAAAATGACGGAAGAGCTTGAGAGGGCACGACTTCAAAGCCAGTCTCAAGAACCAACGGAGGGATCTGAAACTGGATCTGCTGCTGATTCCTCGTCGATCGATCAGTACAAGATTATGAGTAAAGTACTTGGGGAGAGGTCTGACTTTCAAAGAGGAGTAGGTTACAGCAAAGACAAAGGGAAAAAATCAGCTTCCAGCTCCACAAGTCAAAGTCAGTCACATGCCCAACCTGCTCATACACCTCAGGAAGACATGGCTACTATGGCGGAAATGATGATGTCAATGCGTGAAGAGATCCGGATGTTGAAATCTCAACAAGGTCCATCTGGTAATCCTCAGCATACCAGTACAGAAACTGAGTCGCGGTTTGAAAGCCTTCTGCAACGATATTTACCATCACAACCTGAAGGTGGTATATCTTCTCAAAGTCCACCTCCTTGGTCAATGCCACAATAACAACAACATTTTTATCCACCTCAACAGAATTATCCAAACATGTATGGACGCTCCTCCCAGTCCCCTCCTTTTTATTACCACGACGTCCCTACAGGATCTCAGACGTCACATCCTAGGAGTCGTGACTTCGGGGATTCATCACAGCAGCAGCATCCACAACAGATGTATGGTCAATTTGTGAGTTCGTCGCAGCAGCAGAGGTATGGTCAGTTTGAGAGTTTAATGCATTAGTCTCCCTCGACGCGACTACATACTCGACAATTTGGATCATCTTCGCAGCAACACTCTCCACAAGTACCACAGTTTGCTTCACCACCATTGTCGCGCCCTAATACTGGTGATCAAGATATTGACCTTAATGAATATTTTACACCTGGTTGGCCTGATCAAAACAATAATAATTAGATTACGTTTTTTAATTATATTAAGACAATTGAAATTTTATTATGTTTATTTTATAATTAGTTCATATGTAATTAAAATGAGACAATTGATATTTTTATTATGTTAATTTTATGATTAATTATAATGCTATTTTTGTTTGATGAATATTAATTGTGTTATTAATTTTAATTTATGTTAAATATTATTATTTTTAATTAAGTATTATATGTATATTTATTATGAAATAAAATAAAATCAATTATTATATTTTAATATTAGTATTTTATTACCGGCGGATTAATAGAGGCAAAACCCGCTGGTATTAAATGAGTCAAACGAAGTTGACAGTGTTATTTTATACCGGCGGACTCCCGCCTCTATTAATCCGCCAGTATTAATCTAATACCGGCAGGTGTGTCAGTCGATCGGTAATTCTGGTAATTACCGACCGATTATTACCGGCAGACTGCCGCTGGTAATATACATTACCGACGAATACACCAATTATTATCGGCGGAATCCTCCGCCGGTAATACTACATTTTTTTTGTAGTGATAAGATTAACATTTTGTTTTTAAAGTAAATAACTTTATAACTCAAATGGACTTTTGTTAGGAAAGAATAAAGACTTTAATGTTAGATTTTCCAAGTAAATGTTGGGATGTGAACTATTTACTTGTGCATTTTTGTAAATCAAGTAACCAAGTAACTAAACAAGCAAATGGATTCTCAAACTCTTGATTTCCCTTACTTTTGTTTCACTTACCTCATTTTATCATTTCATCAAAAAGACACTACCAAAATCTTAAATATTTTTTCATTTCCATTGTTTTATTTATTTCATGTTACTAATTTTTTGTGTTATTTTCTACTAATCTTTTGATTTTATGTTACTTCCTTGTTGATCAACCACCCGATCTATACTACAACCACCGCTTAGTGATTGTCACGATTTGAGCGTTAAACAATAATATATTAAATAATAATGTGTGAGACCATAGTTGACAACTTTTGGGGTGACTTAGCATTGGAGCGTTTTTATGAAAAAAGTTACCAAAAGTGATATGGATGAAGGAGAAAATAAAAAATTATATTTTGGGATGATTTTGACATATTAAGCAACTAATGGGGTAGCCACTATTGGAGTTGCTGTAATAAGCTAGCTAGTACAATTCATATCTCCAATGTCTTATGAATTGAGAATTACTAAGGGAATCAATGGTGCCCAACACCATAAGAATGTGACATATTGTTATTGGTGCAATTCAATATCGAGTCTAACAACACTCTTATGAATTATATGTATTTATAATTTATATATATTATTTGTAATTAATTAGATAAAGTAAATCAATAGCTGTTTTGTTATATATATATATATATATATAGTAATTTACATAACTTTGTAGTTAAACGACCTAGCATTTGTATATATCGCGAGTAACTAGCATATGCAACTTTTAAAATAAGGAAAGCATTGCTATATCTTTGAATATATATATATTTTGTAGAATTATCCTGTAGGGGCTTCACTTTAAGCCCTATCGGTACGGCTCTCAGTGTTCTCAACCCGTGAACAGTTTTCGGCGCAATTTTTTTTATGACCATGTATATTGTAGTTATTTAGAGTATCCTACAAATTTTCAGAAAATTCTGAATAATTTACAGTACCGAAAACTAGGTTCAAACATGTTGCACGCGTGACTAATTTTTTTTATGTGCGTGGAAAACAACATGTTTGAACTTAGTTTTCGGTACCATAAACTATTCAGAATTTTCTGAAAATTTGCAGGATTCTCTAAATAGCTACAATATACACGGTCATAAAAAAAATCACACCGAAAACTGTTCACGGATCGAGAAACACTGAAAACCCTACCGGTAGGGTTTAAAGTGAAACCTGTTGAAGAATTGCCCTATATTTTTTATATATATAGACGTTAGTGTATGCAATTAATCATCAATACTCATCGCGAAAATGATTAATTAGCTAACTAATAATATTATAAGTTCAACTACTGCGTACTTTTTTAAATATAAGAGTTTATCCAGGTGGTATTTTAGAGTACGTATTGCGTGTAGTATATATTTACATCTTAATTCGGCTATATATCCAAAATTCATACAAATGTACATAGTTAGGGTATATACAGTTATATATATTCGGGTACGTACGTATGGGAAAATAATGAATTCAATTTTGAGGGCAGAAACGGAGACAGTAGTATGAATATATATCTTTTGTATGAAGACTAAAGTAGTTAAGTTACAATTTAGAGTTAATAATTTGGTGCTTATTATTAGCTTGTAACACAAGTTCCTTCCTTAGAATTTTGCCTGCTGCTGATCTTGGAATGGCATTGATAAACCCTACTTTTCTTATTTTCTTGTAAGGGGCCACCTGTATATGTACATGATACATCGTCATAAATGTCCACCTTCAACACTATCATTTAATAATTAATATGATTAAGAATTAATCAACATTATTAGGTACGTACCTGGAGAGCTACATATTGAATCACTTGTGCTTCTGTCAGCTCATCAGCTCCGCCTGCTCTCACCACATACGCCATTGGTATTTGTCCTGCTTCTTCATCTTCCACCCTATATATATATATGCATGAAACCACCCCCAATCATATATATAAATATATATACATGCATATATATAATATAAAGAGAGGGAGATTAAATATTATGAACACTCACGGTACAACAGCTGTGTCCAGAACATTAGGATGGGCCAAAAGTATTGCTTCTAATTCTGCCGGAGCAACCTGCACCGTATATAATTTATAGAAACGTTAACCATATGCACCTATATAACGTGTATATAAGTATCATTTTAAATAGCCACACTTAATAAACATTATGAATCAAAATATTTTTTCCAATATCAATTAACCTAATTAATATATGTATGGATGAGATGAGACTTGAGAGGTACGTACCTGATAGCCATTGTGCTTAATAAGCTCTTTAATCCGATCAACCACGTAAAGAAACCCATCCTCATCAAAGTAACAAAGATCTCCGGTTCTCAACCAACCGTCTCCACTAACCGTTTCAACCGTCGCTTCCCTCTTCCCCAAGTACTCCTTCATTACCGTTGGACTCTTCAACCACAACTCTCCCACCTTGTACGGACCCAAATTATTACCGCTATCTACATCCACTATCCTCCCAAAAAACCCCGGGATCAGTCCCCCACACGATCCCGGCCTCCGCTTCGCCTCTTTCGCCGAAACGAACAGAGTCGCCGCCCCGGAACTCTCCGTTAACCCGTACCCCGGCCGCAGCTCCACCCACGGAAACCTTTCTCGGAACGCTCCGATCAACTCTTTACCCAGCGGCGCCGCCCCCGAGCTCACCCTCCTCAACGAAGACAGGTCTCCGACTCCGCCAGCGGAAAATCTCCCGGCGTGCTTCACGAGTCCGAGGATCACCGGTGGCACGGCCGGGATGTTTCTGACTTTGTGTGTTTGAATGGCTTCCAGCATTGATTTGAGTTCGTATCGCTCCATGAGGACGGTGGTGGTTCCGCAGCAGAAGAGTCCGAGTGCGAAGAAGGCCAAGCCGTAGATGTGGAACATGGGGATGAAGCACAAAAAGACGTCTTTTTTAGCCTTCGTGACGTCAACGGTCCACCTGAGCAGCGCCATGATGGAGATGAGGTTGGAATGAGTGAGCACCACGCCTTTGCTGGTTCCGGTGGTCCCCGACGAGTAGAGGATGGCGGCCGTGTCGGACTGACTCGGCCTAATCAATCCCGTTGTGTCTGACTGAGTCAACTCAACCGGGTCGCAACTTGAGATCAACTCTTCGATGGATAGTTCATCGCCCTCCGATGGCCGAGAGGTTTGGATTGTTGGGACCCCGGTTGAGAGCAGCTTGTGTAAACACTCAGGGGCTGCAATAGCGAGTGTGGCACCCGAGTCGCTCACTTGCTTGACGATTTCTGACTCGGTGTTGAGTGGATTCGCCGTGGTCAGAACGGCACCGATGGAAAGCACCGCCAGGCAAATAGTTGGGTAGAGTAACGAATTGGGCGAAAGGACGAAAATGACATCGCCTTTTCTGATTCCCAGCGCGTGGTACAAGCCCGACGCTAGGGAGAGAACCGACCTGTGGAGTTCCGCGTAGGTGACTCGCTGATTCGTGGCCGAATCGATGAGTGCAACTCGTGACTCGGCCTGGTGATGGGGTGGGAATCGTGATAGCACAAATGTGGCAGTGTCAAGGTTAGGCGTGGTGGGAATTCTGTGATGCTTCCCTAGTTGGTGGACCGAATGGTAAATTCCAGTACTTTCGTCGAAGCTCGACCTCGGCAGATCATCACCGGAATACTCTCTGGCGGCTGCGGCGGCGGCGGCGGCTGTCCATGTTTCATCCGCTGACATGTTGAGGTGATGCTTTTGAGCTAGGTAATTAGTAAAATGATATGATTAGAATTTGTGTTGGACTGCACCATTATTAAATATGAAGTATAAATAGAGAGAGTATGATTATATTTTGATTTATTTTGTGTGGCATACTGATTAGCATTGTTAAGTACGTCAATTATGCAATTTGGATCATTAATGTAGCCGGCTAGACCAGCATATGGTATGACCTTTTCTAGGAATCCTTTACAATTGATACCTAATATGCTTGGAGAAAGACATAATATATTATTTAAGCTTAATTTAAAAATTATTATTAGGTTAGGATGTGACATGAATATCCTCTTGTACATAACACTATATAAAATTAAGAGATATTTGCCATCAAATTTATTACTCTTGTAGCACTTAATTACTTACATAATTTTTTTTTGTCCGTAATAGTACATTTCGTTCATATTTTGTTGCAGTTGTTTATTTTTTTTTTGCTAAATCTACTACGTGATGTCGAATTTGCTTATAAGATGGATACTTTTACTACAAATATTTCATAACTTGGTACTTTTGTCTATATATCTATTAAGTTAGGTACTTTCACCACAAATATTAATTTAATTTTGTACTTTCACCACCATGTTATAAAGAGACTTAACGGTTGGAAATATACTTTTGCTGACAAAAAAATAACTTAAGTACTTTAGTGTTAGAAATGTAATAATTTGGATATTTTTACCGCAAATAACCCTAAAATTAATAATGATTTGCTAAGATGGACATTGCTGCCGTCCAAATACACATAAACAGTAAAACTTATATAACCTCCGTTACTTTATACTTCTATGTGGTCATAATTTTTCTTAGTTGTAAAGTTTTGAAGTTATATTATATAAAAAAAAAATTAACTGATTATCTCAAAAAAAAAAAAAAATTAACTGATAATAACTATTTAAAAGTTATAAAAATATATTTAATTTTAGAAAAATAATATATTTATCTAAAATTATTATTTTAGATATTGATTTAATATTTAATATTTAAATTTATGTAAAGACACCTGATAACTCATTCTATCGTTCAAGTCATCAAATTATTTTTGTTTATAACTCTAATAAACCATAATATCTTAGAGTAATAAAAAAGAATTAGTTTCGTCTCAATACCACCAATGTACAAAGATTTTATTGTATTAATAATATCAACACCTTCCATCTTAATTATCGTTTTATCAATAATATTGTTTCTTACTTTTTATTTATAACAATAACTATATTTTTTATCAGTTTTTTTTTTTAAATCATGTTCCCAAGGTTTCGTTTATAATAATAACTAACTTTTACAGTTTACACCGATTTTGATCTTCCCAAGCTTTCACTTTATTTTCTTCAATAGTACACTCATGCAGAAAACAACACACTGATATCTTCCCAATGCTTATGCCATGAATGAACTCCATCGGTCTCTTTCCATCATTCAATACCAATAATATTAAATGCCATAAATTGAGACGTATAGGTAATCTACAAACATAGAAGACAATGCATGCACTGTCATTATGGTCGCCAGTCCAAGTTTTGGTTACCCAGATAGACAAAATTTATGGCTCCTCCTTTTGGATCCTTCCATTGATGGATGCTTGGTCAGTGGCGACCAGTCCATTTCTACTTTTCTATGTATCTAATCTACTCTTTCCGAAAGAAGACATAGAAACCACGAACGTCGGAGTATTTTTGGGCGGGACCTATTACCGTCCGGCGATATTCCCATTCCATTCTATCTTTTTAAACTGGGTCTTGCAGGACTTGGTATAAATTTTATATATGAAATTAATTTTAATAAAACAGGCATAATTTGTTAGTTCTCCAAGTTCGAGCCAAAATTGTTAATTATTTTATACATGATATTATCATATTAGACAAAATATCACGTCATCAATTCGTTAGCCACTTAAGATAAAATCTAACCGAAATGTTCATATTTCATTAACATGTATAATTTTGCAAGAATTTTTAAAATCCTGAATGATTTGGGGACACAATTATATAAATGTCATAGTTCTGAAGCAAAAAATACTATTTATTTATTTTTTATTAAAAAAAACCGTGGTTGTCATTCCCCTTGTTGGAGTTGTTATAAAAAGTCTATTTAATTTGGTTATGCATTATTTAATTATGAATTTTTTTTAATATACAATTATGAATGAGCCAAAGATACAAAGACAGAGAATGACAACCAAGGTTGGATGGTGGTGGTGATGGTGAGGTAAATTTGTTGACCAAAATATGTACTTGTGGAAAATTTATCAAATCATTGGAATTTTATGCATTCATGTATTAATTGCAACCCTTAAATTGGATGTACTAATGTTGCTGGTAACATGATTACCGTGTGTCTACATAATGTGGCTGGTTCGCCCAAGAAATTTCAAATTTTTTTATTTCAACAAATTTTAAATAATGTATCCATTAATATATATATATATAGGAAAATTCTTTAGTCCCTCACGGGGCTTAGTCCAACAAGTGGGACCCAAAACTTTTTGTCAAGTGTCAAGCTATGAACAATTTTGATATTTTTCTTTTTTAAACTTTATACCTGTTGAATCGGTTATGTAAACCGGATGTGAAAAATTGTGCTGGTTTGACTCTGAAAAGTAAGGGGTATAACTGTAAATATCAGTCTAAAAAAATGATGAGTTGGGGGTTGTATAGTCATTTTAGTATAAAGTTGAAACTTATTTACAATATTACCTACGTAAAAATTTATCTGCAGCTATGTAGTTAAAATGATATATTGCATAACATGAAATGAGTAAAATGTAACAAAAAATGAGTCATATGCCACGTTCGTGAAAGAGGAAGCTATCACAATGGTCGGATCGGCTGCAATTAGGGCTCCAACAACATTCCCACCGACCACCTGACCTTGTCCACCGGCCAAGAATACCGTGAGGTTGGTGGCGCCTGGTGGCGCAGGCGAGGGCAAGAACGATCCCGAAAGGAAAATTATCTCGAACCATCCGTGGAGGGTCACCACGACTCTGGCTACGGTGAGCTGCCAAAACGTGATGTTGGTGACGATGCCGCTTCCGCTGAGGACACAAATCCCACGCTGCCGCTTCCGGGCATAGGTGGCGACAAAGTCAAAGACGTTGCAGCCACTTCCGACCTCCAAGATGTGGGCCCAGAGAGTGTTTGCGCTCTCTCGTGTGATGATCATCGACGACTTTGGCTTGTTCATTGAGCCAGGTGGTCGGCCTCTAGGGCAGCGTGAGGCCATATCACCAGAGCTTTGATGATGACTCGAGATGAGATCAAAGCCCCCACCTGAGTGGGGTTCAAAGTTGTTGTTGTCGTCGTCATCGTCGTCGTCATCGACGTTGAAGTGACCGTTGCGGTTGACATGAAATGGAAAACTAATACAAGGATATCAATTTTGAAAACACAATTCGAAAAAGGGAAAAAAATGTAAAAGCATGTATCTTAACCATCATTTTCTAAACAAATGGCTTCATGATAAACATTTGTAATGCGTTTGTTATTATATATATATATGTAGAGAGAGAGAGAGACTTACAAGCTATAGGCTTGAGGATCCTTTACGTCTGAGTCTATGTCAACAATGCCTGGTTCTTTTAAAGTAGTTGTTTTCTCCAAAACCTCATCTTCTTTTGCACATTACAAGAAAAACTGTTGAGGAACAGTCTATTGATAGTTTTAAAAGGTTAAACCACTCCAAGGTAGATGGTTGAAACCAGATTTAGACATATTTCACAAGCCATCACATGCATTATGTATATAGAAACAGAACAATGACCTTTTCTTTGGGAGCATCGAAGGCCATCACATTTTGTGAGAGCTTGCATGAGAAACGTCTTATTTTGAACACCGTATTGTCCGAAGTTTGGTACTTGCTCATCTTTTTCTAACTATACTGGCTTAGTGAAATCTTCTGATTCTGCCACCTTTATTTTGGATAGTTCCTCAGCTAACTCTCTTTTTGCATCCTCCTGAACGGGTAGCATGTCTCTGGAGTCATTTGAGGCCACCTTTACATTTTTCAGATCTCTCATCTTGTAGTCTGTCAAGGGGTATATGTGTAAGTGAAACACGTAGCCGATTGCTAAGGGGTATGAAGGGGTATATACGTATTTTAACACATTGTCAATATTGCGCCTCAATCTTACCGTCCATCAACAATCGGACGGCTTAGATTTGATGAATGACTAAAACCTTCAAATCCAACTGAGGGATTGTAGAAATGCCCATATATATATATATATATACATTAATCTAAACCCACATAAAAGACGAAGAATATACGAGTTGATCCTATCAAGAGTTCTTGCAATATTTTAATATTAAATAATGAATATCAAATCTTAGCAATCTCCTGTTAGAATATTTTATATGGACTAACATAATTAAGTGTTGCTCACACAGTGTCAGTATTAGCATGTAATGATAACTATATAATCGGTAATGCATGATATTACCATCGGGCCATAATGGGATGGACATAACGTACTAACATGCTCGGGGCCCATGGACACGCTCTAAAACGTCTTTGGTCAGCCCATTGGGCCAAGACAACTAATTCTCTCACATTGGGCATGTAAGCCCAATTGGCCCATAGTTCCTTATATAAAGGGTTGTGCTCTTGATTGATGATTAAGGTGGAAGGAATGAGTGTGGCTATGGTGTAGAGAGAATGATAGAGTAGTGTTCATTACTCCCAAGCTCTTCTTTTCTCTATATGTGTAGATCAAAGAAGTGTAATCAACATGATTATTAGAGATCAAGGCGATAATTGGAGATACGTATATTATTATATTAATGCCCTAAATAAAATGTTTGATCATGGAAATTCATGAGCATGATTTGATATTGATTATTGTTTATTTAGTGCTCATTGTGTATTATTTATAACAATTGGTATCAGAGCCAGGTTATTTGATTTTAGGGCTTATTAGAATAATTTTTTTTTTCAAATCTGATTTACATAAAAAATCGAAATTATATATTATTGGTAGATAAAATCAGATTGGAGGATGAGTATTGAGTTTATCAATATTTTAGATTGTATTTTCCGTTTCGTTTACGTTGAAAACACCCAAAACTCTAAGCTTTTTCAAAGCTTGTTAATGGCCGAAAATAGCTATTAGATCTACGGGTTTCGGATGTTTATAAGTTTGAATGGGTACTGGAAATAGAATGAGCATGAAAAATGGAAGAAAAAAAAACCCCTCAAACGACATCAAAATCGGAGCTTTGGTGGCTAAAATCCAACGGGGTCAGAATTTGGGTTCGAAACGGGTCGAACAGACCCGCTGGAGGTTGAAGACAACCTCAAAACGACGTGTCGTCGTTTTTATGATTTAGTGTCGTTTTTTGGTTTTTTGTCATTTTCCGAAGTGCTGTCGTTTTTTATGATTTATGTCGTTTTCTGACAAACTACATGTAGTTTTCTGAAAAACTACATGTCGTTTTTGGGCATTTTTCAGCAAAAAAAAACTTTTTTGGGCGCGTGGAGGCGCGTGAAGATTCCATTTTGGACCAAATTTTCACAATTTTGCTCCTTTAAATTTTTCTCATTTGATTGTGTGATTATATTTTGGGTTTGGTCAATTTAAATTGTTAATTGACGCATAATCACATAATTAATTTGAATTAATTTTTTTTTCTCTCACAATTTTATTTTTTATTTATTTCATTGGATGAAGACATAATTATATTCATGCCATAAAAATTATTTGATAGATGATTGACATTTTTGACAATATAATTATGTTAGTGAATAATTAATTGAGTGCTTATGTACTCACCTATCGTGAGTATAAGCATGTCAATTTTGTTATTCATAAAATTGTGAGAATTGTGATAAATTTATCGTTAATTAATTTAATCTCATACAAGGCCATTTTTTATTTGTTTATTATTTCATAATCTCATATATATGCCTTTCGTGATTTTGATAATTTTTTGTGAATTTCATTGTTGTTATTATTATGAATTCCTTCGGGGCATATACTATGGAAAATGTGTAATAAGATATTGGTCATGGTTTGTGCATTTACTATAAAAATTATTGTCAATATTTAATTAATATTTTTGGTAATAAAATTTGCTAGAAATACAAAAATGCGCAATCAGCCTTATTAGATAATTATGAGATTAAATTTTTTCATTGAATGTGTTGTGTTTACCTGTCGTAAGTTTTCACATGTCAATTGTCGAAAATTGTGATTCATGTTAAATACTTTTCTCCCGTATCAATCACAATTAAAATCTAAGATCCATACATGCAATTTAGTCATCCTGTCGATGATTTTACTGTAAAGTAGGATGCTTAGATGGTGAAGGAAACACATTAGATGTCATGAACCACACAATCTTTTCTACCCTATCGATAGTGGATTAGCTGAATTTGGTTATGATATTTAAAGTAGTTGTCCTTACCTGCGTAAGAGTCATATGTTTTGTTTGAACGACTCTAACATGACATGATCGTTTCCGTTGATAGATCATTGAGAAAGCTAAGAAAACGAGCAGATTGCATAATCCTTGTTTTCACATAGTGGCACTACTCTAAGATATTTTTTTTTAGTATTAAGCAATCCTAAAACCTCTACCGCTTAGTTATCGGATGGGACTATAATATGTCTTGTCATATCGATCTCTCATTAGAAAATTGGACTAGGCCTCGAAATTGATAAATCTTGAAATTATTTGAATTCAAAAATGCCAAGTTACTGCATGCTCAGTGGGAGTATTGCGATGGGTGTCAGTTGTTTTTAGTAAGGTATATATGTGTCGATCGATCCCTATTGACAAATTTTATGAAGGTGGAATCACTTAGGAATTTTTCTTGGGCATCTAAAGTGATATTCCTACGTTTGCTACACAATGATGAGTTCAGGAGACTAGTACGTTGGTTTTGTGCCTTGAAATAGTTTCGGTGGAACTAATGAATCAATTATTACAATAATTTTATGCTTAAGGATCAAGATAAGGCATAGATCATAAGTTGACAAGTTTTGGATCAATATTAGAATGGATGTATGATTGTCATTGTCTATTCCGAAGAGATGATTGTGTTAATTGTGAATGTCTGTAAATATAGTGAATTCAAGATAATGGGTTAATGCATATGTACTTGATATCATATCGTTGTTGCTAGTAAAGTTGAGGATAGCTAAGCTATATTTAGGCAACAATTTTGGATTGATTTAAGTCTGAACAAAGTTTTCAGTATAGTGACTTTGATAACTTAGTTACAATTTTGGATGAGAAATGGAAAGAATAGAGGATATAAGTTTTTTGACTTATTCAATCTCAGTACACATATTCATCGCTAATGACTATCATAATTATTGATAATAGTTTTACAACCCAATTGTCCACAATGATTAATCTATAATGCATACCAATTTTGAGAGATATCGAGTATTTATCACTCTTTTGTTAAGATCTCTCATGCATTATTATCTTGAGCACAGTCTTCTCAAAGTTTTGACTCATCAAAGTTTGAAAGCTTTTATGTTTTAGAAAGCTTTATAGTGGAAAACACCTAAGGGATTAAACCATGCATGCATAATGATATGCAGTCACTTTTTTATGTGTATTGTTTCTCGAAGTGGCAAGGACACAACAATAATGGTAGATAGTCTTAATTGTTGTACTCCATGCATCTTGGTTTGATGGTTGTTATTATATTTGAATGTCTCTCAGGCCAAATTATGTGTAGTATACATATCCTATCGATATGATATCATACATAATTTATTTGATTGCCTATTGCATGCTGGAGATTAATATGGTGTTTGTTGATTATATTGGTCCAATTGGGAGAGATATTTGAATCTTGTATGGACTAATATAATCACAAACATAATTCCATATTCACAACCATGTTAGTTGTTTTTCGAAAGAGACAATGTGAGATAAGTCTTTCGCAGCAACACTCAAGATACTAAGACTTAATGGATCATATCGTTTTATTCTGAATAGCCTCATGAATGTTGTGATTGAATAAGAATTTACATCTAAGGCTATTTCAGAAGTTCTAAGATTATGAGGCAATATAGGACATTGCATTTGACAATCTTGGATTTTAATCCTAGGAGAGAAGATGAACATTTAAGTGTTTTATTGAGAATATCAAGTTTAATATGTATGGCTCTTCTAGCTATTATTTTTTATAAGGATATAAAGTTATCTATGTTGGAGTTTTAAGCTGGCATTAGACAATGGTTAAAATTTTATTTAAGGAATTGGATTTATCCCTCATTTTGTTGCTTCCGCTGTTATTATTGATGACCTACAATTGGCCAGATTATTGTAAGAAACTCCATATGCGGACAAATAAAGATAAAGGATCGAGACAGTTTGATAAACCTGTGATTCCATACACGAGATAAGTTTAATTACATATACCTCTAAATTTCTAATCGATAGTCATTGGTAGTTCTTAATCCTTATTTGGAGAATTGATATGGTTATTTCATGATTTCCAAGCTATGATCAAGCGTGAAAGTTTAGGCTTAATCCCATAATAATTGAGAGATTTTCTTGATGGTGGTTCATTTTAAGAATAAGTTGTTTGATGGTTAAAGTAAGGTGAATTAAAGCCTAAAGCTAGTCTCCACTATAACAATGAATTTGTTCATTACTATTATTGAGTTGTAAAGTGGTGACTATTTGGAAATCAATATATAAGGATGCAAGAACTAAATTCTTGTTTAAAGGACACCCGAGTTCAATGCATTAAATACATTTTGAGGCAGGACATCAAGATAGTGATTACTGTAATTCTCAAAATAGTCAATTCGAAACATTATCGTTAGTCAACACTATATGAGAGATCAGTGGGAGCAATGATATGTTTATATTGTCACTTGATATAGTACATTGCTCATATCTTATGATTTTGATCTATTTTGGAGACAAATTAAGCCGTTATTTGATAATATCTGTCAGATGAAGAATTCTTGATAAACCTTGTATGGTCTAAAAATTTAGATTCTTCGTGATGAGATCAACGGTAGACTGAATTATCTCATAGTTTGCATTGACTAACTATTGTAGTGATTAATGTTTCGATTTCATTGAGAATCTTTAAATAGTCTAAACTGTGATGTGTTATGAACGACCTAAAGTCCATGATATTAGTAATGACGAGAGATCAAGTTTGAGATTATCTCACATATATGCTTATTGAAGGCAGCCTAGGGCTTACTCAAGTATACACATTCCTATCGTGATATCTGTTATAGGCATGCTGGATTGGTACTTGAGTTGTCATCCTTATGGTACCAAGGATGTGTTAGCAATCGAAAAACCAACATTGTGACATATAGTAGTTGGTTTTAGTGATATTGATTGGAAAGGCTGCATGGATGATAAAATCCACTTATAAGAATTCATGATTCTAGGAGGAGCTATTTTGTAATTAAATGTCATATGAACACCTACAACTTCCTCTCTCATACAAAGTGAGTATAATGGTAAGGGAAGTTATATGTGATTAGGTGTTGCATGGACATTGACAGCATCCTCGTATGTGAAGGTAGAGTGTGTGGCGTGTTACGAGGACATTGATTGTACATTACAATTGCGATATTTCGTTTCAGTGTTAAGAGTAGTTGACTCTATTGTGAACTTACTGAACTTATGTGATAAATTCGCAATGATATCTATCTCTCGAAACTTGGGGAGTAATATTGCTCCATTAATGATGATGACGTTCCATATGTAGTGAGAAAGTTATGGAGTCCTCTATTAGTATCATAACATGCACTTACAAACAACATGCTAATGACTACACTGACACGAGTTACCTGAACGTATGTACTAAGAAGTCATTTCTTGTTTGGATTGTTGGGAGCCAAAGATGTATTTGATCAGTGGGAGTCATTGTTTTTCATGTATGATCGACATGTTAAGGATTGCTATTGGTTGTTGAATATATGTATATTCTGGATAACTCTTTGATGTTGTGTGTACACACTTGTTGATGCAAGCCAGTGGCTTAGTCTCAGTGCTATGTTCGAGTGAATCCAGATCAGTAGTTATCATCATGTTTTATGAATCTCAGATGTCTCATTATGTATTATATTTGTGTCCTGTCGATACAATATGGTGCATAATTAGTTTATAGACATTATTGTTTCTTGAGATTTCTGTGTATTGATACTGTTGCTTAGTGAGCACATATTGGTGTAATTATGTAGTCCAAGTAGGAGAATGTTAGAATATTTTATTTGGACTAACATAATTAAGTGTTGCTCACACAGTGTTGGTATTAGCATGTAATGATAACTATATAATCGGTAATGCATGATATTACCATCGGGCCATAATGGGATGGACATAACGTACTAACATGCTCGAGGCCCATGGACACACTCTAAAACGTCTTTGGTCAGCCCATTGGGCCAAGACAACTAATTCTCTCACATTGGGCATGTAAGCCCAATTGGCCCATAATTCCTTATATAAAGGGTTGTGCTCTTGATTGATGATTAAGGTGGAAGGAATGAGTGTGGCTATGGTGTAGAGATAATGATAGAGTAGTGTTCATTACTCCCAAGCTCTCCTTTTCTCTATATGTGTAGATCAAAGAAGTGTAATCAACATGATTATTAGAGATCAAGGCGATAATTGGAGGTACGTATATTATTATATTAATGCCCTAAATAAAATGTTTGATCATGGAAATTCATGAGCATGATTTGATATTGATTATTGTTTATTTAGTGCTCATTGTGTATTATTTATAACATCTCCAGGTATTGAGATCACGATCTACCAAGATTTTTTCTAAAGATATGTGTGGGCTAACTGTGAGATTTATCTAGTGATTCACAAGATGTACTCAACACTTAAGATCTTGGATTTGGGTATGAGAGATTGGTTTTCGCAATATATTTTCTCAATGTGAAAAATCTGGACAAACTTGGAAGTCTCTCTAGAAACTTTTTCTAAATAATATGATTATTAATATTATTAAATAAATAAAATAGCAAGGCTGAGTCTGATACTCAGTTACACGCCATGTGTGACTGGCGTGTGACACATGTCTTTTTCAGAACATGTGTCTTAATCATTTTATTTATTAATTATTCAATAATCTATTTATTCAAAATGATTAAATATCTAATAATTAACCAATTTGTTGGGAAAACTTATACAAGATCTTGTTTATTTTCATGTAGATCTTATATTAAACACATTAATATAAGATAATCTAGAACATATTTATAAAATTGAATTCTTTTACACCTTGATTTCGAGGGTGGAAATCTTGATTTCTAAACTCATGCTCGTAAGATGTAAGCTCGAAATAAGCAATTTTTTCATGTAATGAGCATTAATGAGAAGGTCAAAGACAGTCTTGCTGTGCAGTAAATGCGACAACATCAGAATTGGTGAGCTTGGAAACTATGTAGTCTCGGAGGTGTTCCAATGTTATAAGTCAGGCTCGAAGCTCACGATGGCAATAGTTCCACACTTGTATAAATCTCCTATCATCAGACAATACGGTTCGAGTCCGAGCGTTGTGAGCTCAGAGAAGATGATCTCGACAACATTACTTGTTGAGAGCATAAGCGAGCTGAGGTGTCAAGTTCGCGATGGATGAACGGTCTCGAAAGCATGAAAGTCTAATGTCCCAGCTCGTAAGCTGTGTGTGAATGTATTTATTGTTGTAAAATACCTATGTTTAAGGGATCATATGTAATCTGTTATTAAATCTCAAATATCATGAGATATATACGCGTACGTAGTAATTGAATGCATTTATTTTAATTGATTTGTATCGTATCTTCCCGAAATTTGTGGGAAGATATTCGATAAACCACTCTATAAATAGAGTGAAATAGTTTATTTGGAGGATATAAAGAAATTTGTATGGGAAGACTCTGTAAAATTGCTTCCAGAAAGCTTTAAGAGAATTCCAACAAGTGAATAACACAGACTCGTGGACAGGGTAGATTTTAACTGCTGAACCATGTAAAATATTGTCTATGTTATTTGTTTCCTCAAGTATTTTTTGTTTAATTGCTCTTCATTTCTAAGTTGACGAAAAGCGGTGTCAACTGTTTAGGGCTTTCATTGAGAGCCAGTAAACTAGATGTGAGCCTGTTTAATCAAAAAGTCTCCCGAATCATCAATGGTCGCTGCAAGTAACCCCAATATTGGTGAGCGACCATTTCCCCAGATACCTGAGGATCAGATTCCTCATGCTGAGGATTACCCCTGACGGCCTGGAAAGCAGCCCATGGTGGATCCGGATCTTGAAGAAAGGAGCAATTCGTCCAACTCTCGGGGGCCGCCTGTCCCCAGGCCTAACGAGGATATGTATTATAATCTTGAAAGATATGTTCCAATTGGGGAACTTGAAAATCGCCAACTGCGCAAATAGTTGGCAGAGGCAACGAAGAATTAGCCAGATAGGCTGCTAATGCTCAGGCACATCTCCAGAGGCCTAGGGGACGTCCCCATGGGAGCACGACCGCCAGGAGGGTGGAGCAAGTGCCACCACCAGCGTCTCAGTCAACTCAGCCAAGGCCCCGGAGGAGTAACCGGGCTGAGGCTACTGCCAACCCGACTGTAGAAGTACCATCAGGAACGGGTAATAACCGAGCTCCCTCGGCGGCTCGGAACCCGAATCCTGATGCTGCACGTAATAACCCGAAGCCTGATCGGGCGAACTCTGGACCATCCAGGCCCGACAATGGGAGACAACCACCATCACCCATAAGGCACCCGCCATCACCAATAAGGCACCCCTCACCAGTCCAGGAGGTCCCGTGAACTACACATCAGAGGCCATCTCGCAGCGGCATTCGAGATGGAAACTGGCAGGCTAGGCCTGGACAGGTGAATGAAAGAGAGGCTACCCGAGATCGCATGGCTCATCAGCCTTCGGGAAGCCAAATGTCAAGATCAAAGACTATTGGCACAAGGAGGCCAGCAGAAGATCCACCTCATAATCATCGAGCTACGAGTTACGTAAACGAAAGCTTGGATTACACTCGGTCTGTGAGTATTTATAACATCGAATCGTGGGAATCACTCTGATCTGCGGGATCATATAAACCATAATCGGGGATGAGATAATCCCCCGAACCCTGATCTGCGTGACCACCTGAATGGCCGCAAATAATCAGCGTATAACCTTGTACCGAGATAGGGAGCTGGAGTTTTTATTGACGATAACCAACCCCCTCAGGTCCAGGCTCGACCTCCAGTGGATTTAGTATAGGAAAGGATTGACCAATTAGAAAGAGCATTCATGATCCTACAGAACGATCATAATAGGGACAAGACTGAAGAGTCCGATGAAGAGCTCGAGCCTTTTGCCCCGCATATCTCCAGCACTCCGTTCCCTCAGGGGTTCAGGATACCTCATGTCCCGCCATTTGATGGAAACTCAGACCCGTATAGTTATCTGAGTACCTTTAACACGATCTCGCGAGCCAGTAATGTTGGGTACGAGCTCAGATGTATGTTGTTCCCTGCCACACTTACAGGACCGACAAAAAACTGGTTTGAAAAGTATAGAAGGCATTCGATCTCATCTTGGGATCAGTTATCTAGAGACTTCAAGAAGCAATTTAAGGCTATGATTGGCATTAAGCCCGAGGCCTTAGCCTTAACAAATGTCCGACAACAACAAAATGAGTCATTGAAAAGTTACCTCATGAGGTTTAACCTAGAGGTGGCCCGAGCTCGAGATGTCGATGAAAGCGGTCACCTGATGGCTGTTAGAGTGGATATACTGCCAGGAAGTCCTCTTTGGGAAGACTTACAAAGGAAACCTATTAGGTCGATAACCGAGTTCAATCGGAGGGCCTAGAGGTTTGTCAATGTAGAAGAGACGAGGTTAGCACTGAACATGATCTCTCAGCCTATAACTACAACGACAAACGTGAACTCTGCCTCAACCTCGGCGGCCCCATCAACTTCGAAACCCTCTGGGGACAACCCTTCTAAATGGAAGAAGAGCGAAGGGAATAACCTCGAGGCTGATGGAGGGAAGAAGAAGACAGGGGACAAATATTTCTCCGTATACAAAGTGTATATCGAACTCAACGAGTCTCGGGAGAATATTTACCTGGCTAATGAGAACTAGGTCTCGTTCAGACGACCTGACCCCATGAGGAACCAAAAGGAAAAAAAGGGATCTAAATAAATATTGCAGATTCCATAGAGATATCAGACACACAACCAATGAATGTCGACAACTGAAAGATGAGATTGAAGGCTTGATCTCGAGGGGATATTTCGGACAGTGTGTCAAGAACCGAAATACCAATCAAGCTTCGACAAGCCAAAAGGCAGCAGCTGCACAACCTGCTTAGAACAATAACTCCCAAGCTCGGGAGGACGAGCGACCCCCTCCGATTGATGGAGAGGATGTAATAACCATCTCAGGGGGACCTCATATTGCAGGATCAGACAAGAACGCCCAAAAGAGATACATGAATGAGCTCAAGACAATAGCAGAGGGTTGAGACTCAACCCATAACATTTACTGAAGAGGACGCATCACACGTCCAGTTTCCCCATAACGACCCCCTAGTTATAACTCTCCAACTCGCGAACAAGAGGGTACGCCGAGTCCTGATTGATAACAGGAGTTCGGTGAATATCCTTTATAAAGCTGCTCTAGAAAAGATGGGACTTGCGCTTCGCAATTTGAAAGCATGTGCAACAACATTGTACGATTTTTCACGAGAAGGGATTGCCTGTATGGGATCCATTGAGCTCCCCGTAACCTTGGGAGACTATCCAATCTCAGTAACCGAGATGATGGAGTTTGTTGTGGTGGACCTCCCATCGGCCTACAACATACTGCTCGGGAGACCTGCCCTAGTTGGGTTCGGGGTAGTATCGTCTATTAGGCATTTGGCAATCAAGTTCCCGAATTCTAGTGGCATCAGGATGTTGAAGGGGGACCAACTTGCGGGAAGAGAATGCTATAGCCTCTCCATAAGGGGAAAGAAGCCAACAATTGCACAGACGCTTGTAGTTATTCAAAACAAGGATGGGACGGTCTTCGAGATAGATGAAGAGATCAACCTCAGGATAGAAGAAAGGGCTGACCTCGAACCTTTGGAAGAGCTCGAGGAAGTCAAGCTCGAAGAGGTAGATCCCACAAAGACGGTGAAAGTGGGAAATAATCTTTCAAAAGAAGCGAAATAGCAATTAATTTGCTTCTTAAGAGAAAACCAGGATGTGTTCACATGGTCGCACTCGGACATGGTGGGAGTCAGTCTGAATGTTATGAGCCACGCGCTTAACATTGACAAATGCTTCCCCTCGAAGCAAAAAAAGCGAAGACTCCTGGACGATGATAGAAAGAAGGCCCTCAAGGAAGAAGTCGACAGGTTGAAGGCAAATCGATTCATACGAGATGCCTTCTATCCTGATTGGATTGCCAATCTAGTGTTGGTTCCGAAACCCAACGACAAATGGCGAACCTGTATCAACTACTCAGACCTTAACAAGGCATGTCCTAAAGATTGTTTCCCCTACCTCGGATAGATCAACTTGTAGATGCCACTGCAGGTCACGACATCATGTCATTTATGGATGCTTATTCTGGATATAACAAGATTTCCATGCATGCACCAGACCAAGAACATATGAGATTCGTAACCGACAAAGGGTTGTACTGCTATAATGTCATGCCTTTCGGGCTCAAAAACGTTGGATCCACATACCAAAGACTTGTGAACATGATGCTTTCTGAATAGATAGGGAATAACATGGAAGTTTATGTTGACGACATGTTTGTCAAGTCCAAACATAACAATAACCATGTGGATGATCTCGCCAAATGTGTAATGCCCCAAATTCTCCGATGTGTTTAAAGGCGTGAATAGTAGGCGGGGAGGGCCATACTTGCTTAATTATGTTATTAATTGATAAAATGCATGTATATGTGGATTATATTATAATATGATGTGAAATGCATGCATGTGTGTCCATATTTGTTATTACAGGGGTGTGATGGTAATTTGGCCCGTTGAGGGTAAATTGTTTACTTGGATGCATGTTGGTGATATATACTGAGACCACATTATAATGTGGGTTTGTTCGAGCCATTCGGCATGAGACGATCATGGAATGTAAATTATCGGTTTGGTCATAACAGGTTTAAGCTCGGGGCTCGGGGTGAGTCTCGGGGTGTTTTTAATGATTAGAATGTTACCGGGCATTAAAGGGTAACAGGATGTGAATTATTGGTGTTTGAGAGTATTGAGATTAGCAGGAATTGGGAAGCGTTAATTATGATTAATGGGATAAGTGAAAAGTACCAATTTTACCCTTGAAATGATTTTAGAAGCCTTGAATGACCTAGGGGCATTTAGGTCATTTGGTTTGGATATATGTGAAGCTTTAGATGGCTGTAGAAAACAGAACAAAAACAGAGCAAGAACTTCCCTTCCCGTACATCATTTTCCCTTATTTCTTCTTTGGAGTTTTTGAGCTCAAAGTGAGGTTTCAAGCTAGGAAATCAGGGGGCTGAGTTTGTAGACTTGGTTCAGCCATTGAAGAGGGTTTGATTTCAAATTTGAGATGAGTTTCAGCCATAACTTTCTGGTTTATCTCTGTTTTGGTTTAAGATTTCAGCTTGTAATTCTTTTGATGGATAGTTGGATTAATGGGAGTTAGGTCGATGTTTTACTTAGGTTTTGATGAGGGTGAGTTATAGATGAAGTTTGGGGGTTAAATTGAGTGTTAGGTTGGTGTTTTGGATTGGTTTGAAGGGCTGGTTTCAAGTGTTGGATTTTTGGCTGAACAGGGTAATGAGCCGCGGCATGGCTGTGGTGCGCCGCGGCCCATGGTGCTTGTAAGGGAGAGGCCGCCTCTGTTTGAGGGGTGCGCCGCGGCGCAGTTAGGGAGGGTCGCGGCCCTTAGTGGCTTTTTGGCCAAAAAAGTGTTTTTAGCTTGGGGATTCAAGCCTTAGGCCTCGGGGTTGATCCTACTACCCGGTTTAGTAGTGTTTGATGTCTTGGAGGCTAGGTTTTGGTTTGGGAACCTTTTGTTATTTATTTTATTGATGGAATCCCATAATTGGTTATGACCAGGTAACCACTAAAGGACCAAAAGGTTGATCGTTCTCAAGGGTCGTTCTTTTATTCATTCTAGCTCGAACCAGAGGTAAGAAAACTGCACCCCAAATGTGACATGCATGGTTATTCATGAGGCATGCTGGTTGTATAAATGTGGACATGAATTGATTATGGAATACTTAGCAAATGTTGCTCACTTGTGCATGGTACTGACTCATTAGTCAGATTTGGCAAAGGTGCTAGTATCAACTGTGAAGCTGTGACTTATTAGTCAGGTTCGGCAGTGGTACTGGGCACTGGTCACGTTGCACTAACTCATTAGTCAGAACGGCCTTAGCGTGTTAACGCAAGCCAACAGAGATTAGATCTAATCGATTATCTGCATTGAATGACTCAAAGAGCATTAATGCCGGACCGACCTCAAGGTTGATGAACATTATAAGCGCTTGAAGGCTAGTGGCTTAACTAGCAGCCACTCTTCCATTTGATCTAGTGACTCGCTTGTCGATCACTCAGTATGGTTTACTAGAACCTATTGAAGGCTAGTGGCTTACCTAGCAGCCACTCTTCCACCTGAATTAGTGACCTGCTTGTCAGTCACTCAATATGGTTTATCAGGACCTCAAGTGATATTCACTCATTTGTTTGAAAGCTTTGTGCTCAGTGTGATTATAATGATAATAATTTGATAATGTTTACATATAATGTTATGTTTTCTTGCTGGGCTTTGGCTCATGGGTGCTATGTGGTGCAGGTACAGGAAAAGAAAAGCTCACCCAGCCTTGAGTGGAGAGCTTAGGTGGTGATGTGTACATATGCGGCCGCTTGACCACCACGGCCAAGGAGTTCTCAAAGGAACTATGGGGTTTACCCTATTTTTGTCGCTTAGGTCGGCGGGGTTTATAATTTTGGAACAGTAGAGACCTTTTTGAGTTGTAAATAAATTGTAAATATTCTTCTGGGCCCATGAACAGTTTTATGTATCAATAAAACATATCATTTCCTTTTTATTGGTTTTCACCTTAACCTGTTAATAATACCTAGAACACGTTTTTAACCAAAGGACTCAGGTAATGAGTCAAATTTTCGGTTCACCGTAACTGTTCTGGGTAACCAGGGCGTTACAAAATGCTTTACTGTGCTTCGAAAGTATAACATGAAACTTAACCCACAAAAGTGCTATTTTGGAGTGTCTTCAGGAAAGTTTCTAGGATTTATAGTAAATGCGTGAGGAATAGAGGTTAATCCAGACAAGATCAAGGCATTGATTGATATGCCCCCACCTCAAAAGCATAAGGATGTCCAGAGCTTAACTGGACGGATGGCAACATTAAGTAGGTTTATTTCGAAATCTACAAACCGTTGTCTTCCCTTTTTCAACATTTTAAGAGGGGGCAAAAAATTCGAGTGGTCGGAGAAGTGCGAGCTTGCGTTCCAAAACCTAAAGAAGCACCTCGTCGAACCACCAATCTTTTCGAAACCTATCATGGGAGAAATCTTGTATTTATACCTCGCTACAACCGACCATGCCATTAGTGCCGTGATCGTTCAAGAAGAAAAGAAGGTAGAAATACTAGTGTACTATGTCAGCAAAAGGTTACTGGAGGCAGAATCGAGATACCCGTTAATGGAAAAACTGGCTCTCAACCTGATCCACTCATCTCGAAAGCTTCGACCTTATTTCCAAGCACACCCCATTCATGTGCTAACTGACCAACCACTACGACAAGTTCTATCTAAACCAGAAGCTTCTGGAAGACTATTAAAGTGAGCTGTCAAGCTCGGTCAGTTCAAGATCACATACCACCCGAGAACGACCATCAAGGGACATGCCCTGGCAGACTTCATTGTCGAGAATACTGGAGTATCTAACGATGAAGTTGTAACCCCAGCCCGTGAGCTGTGGAAACTGTACGTCAACGGATCTTCCAACAAACTTAGATTGGGGGCAAGCATTATACTGATCACCCCAGCAAGAAATCGATTCCACTCAGCCTTAAGGTTCAAATTTGAGGCATCGAATAGCGAGGCTGAATACGAAGCATTACCAGCAAGACTTCGAATAGCCAAGGAACTCAAAGCAAAGGCTATACACTGCTATAATGACTCATAGCTGGTGGTCAACCAAGTTTTGGGGGAATATCAAGCTTGTGGCATAAAAATGGCTGTGTATCTAGAGAAAGCCAAAGCTGCGCTCGAACAGTTCGAATTCTACGCTATAGAACAAGTTCCCCGAGAACAAAATTTGAATGCAGACGTGTTGGCCAGGCTCACCACCACCAGCGAGGCCAATACATTGAACGTGGTCCCGGTAGAATTTTGTCGACCCCCAGTATCAACGAGCCTGACGAAGAAGACGTATGCATGATTGATTCTCAACAGTAATGACCCAACTATCTATGAGACTTAGGTCATTAAACCTACTAGACCTAACTACAACTTTAGAGAAAACATACATAAGAAAATTCATAACTTTATTGAAAACTTTAAAGAAACAATATTTGTAATACATAAATGAGCTCAATGTTTTAAAATAAAACATAACTTTAAATAAGATTGTTTACAAAGCTAAATGTAGAAAAATACATAAAAACGTAATTTAAAGCGACTAAAAAAAACATTGTCCTCGAATTGACACGCAGCCCATCCACTCCATTCACCTCCATACACAAACCAAGCTTCCAATAATCCTTCCGCCTTTGCATCTTTTTTTTAGCATCACACTAAAAGAAAAGGAGTGAGCCTAATGCCCAGCAAGGAAAAACTACTAACAACATAAATCATATACATAAAATTATAACATAACATATACTATAAATATATCATACATATACTATAAACTTATGACTATAAAAATGTACACCATATAAGACTATACTAATAATGGCCATTATGACATGTGATAAACCATCTACGTCCCTTGTCTAATATTTGAGGTAGGTTAGATCACATGTAGTGTATGATAACCCATCTAGGTCCCCTGTCTATTATTTGAGGTAGGGTAAATCATAACATAACATATTAAAACATAAACTTATCATAACATATTATACACAACATAACATAAAAGCATAACATATCATACAAACATACAAGATCTAGAATATTTTCCTTACCAAAGCCGGGATATGAGAACAAATGCGGGGCTTGGAACACTCCTAAAACCAGCAATAGATGTAGAGTCCAAGAACTTTACTTAGTCAGTCAGATAGTAGTAGTAAGAACTTTACTTAACTTTAGTAGTGGTAGCTGCTGCTGCTGCAGTAGCAGAAGCAGTAGTAGTATGTTTATTACTGTGGATTTTGGTTCAAGCCGGGACTTAGTTGAACACTCATAGCAACACTTATAGATTTTATAAGTTTAACCTTGTACGCCCTATTTTTCCATGGGCTATTAGCAAGCTGAGATATGGCATAATTATATCAACCACGTGGATACCACGTGGCCGGAGCTGCTATTGTCAGGTCCTACCTCCTTAGCTCGAGGTAACCAAAGGTTTATCAAGATTATTTAAGGGCCGAGTCAGGAATATGAAGACCGCAGGTCAAGAAGGCATCCAGCTCGAGGCACGAGCTGGAGTTGAAGTTGTGACCCTTTATAAAGTCAACCACGCAATGTAAGCATGCATATATCAGACATCACGTGTCTGATATATCCCTGAATTCTCGGACACGCAGCATGAACGTGCGTGTTCAGGCACCCACGACTGGGTTGGGCCGTGCGACCCATTATCCCCCTTACCTATTGATTAGACCACACTTCATTTGTCAGGTTTTAGGAATTAATCATGAATGTCACAGAAGTGACATGATGGGTAAGAAGGTCACGGGATGACCCCCTTTACCAACTCCCAGGTGCCCTCTCCTATAAATATGGAGATCCTGGGAGTTGCAAAGGGTTGGATTCTATTGTGTAACGAAATACCTTGTAAGGAATACCAGAAATATGGCAATAATATTGGCTGGTGGAGTAGAAGGATTTTAACCTTTGAACCACCTAAAAACGTATTCGTGTCATCAGTCCATTTTAAGATCATTCATCTGTTTCGGTTCATTATTCAGCACTAATCCCTTTCTCTTATTTTCTTAATTACCTGTTGGCGAAGAACCGCGTCAACAGTTTGGTGCTTTCATTGAGAGCTTGTTAGATTAGTGCTATCGCAAATATCCAACTATGGTGACCACTCGATCAAGACACGGTAACGAGGCGGAACAACATGATGGGCAGGAGGCCCATCATGCCGCCATCTCCGGTGAGCAAAACCTTGAAGTTCAGCAGCGGCCGGGCAAGCAGCCAATAGGCCAGGATAACACTGGAAGTTCGGCACCCCGACCACCTAATCCAAACCCGGATTTTTACACGGCGGTAGAGATGGAGAATGCTCAGCTAAGGAGTCAGCTGGCGAAAGCTAGTCAGCAGATTAAGGAGGTGTTGGCCCGACTACCCCCTCTTACAACCGATGCCAACGTCAGAAAAAGGCAAGGCGAGACTCATAAGTCCCACCGGGGTAATCGGTCCAGGCTTAGCCGCTCGGCCAGACCTCCAACATCAAACTCTACTCCCTCATCGCACCGTCGAGAGGCAATCTTCGAAGAACTACCCAGGGCCGAGCAACAATATAGCCGTTCGCTCTGAACTTCATCTCCCAGCTCACAGCCAACCTCGAGCGCGCCCAGGAGGGCTCGAGGGAATTATAGAAGGAGATCCGGGGAGGGCTCACAGCGACAGCCCATCCCGGCCAGCCGTCCTGCGCCCCGCTCAGATCGCCAGGCGCAAGGCCTGCAAGTTGGCAGGGCCGAAAGGCCCCTACCTAACCTGATCCGCCCTGACGGAACCAGGATTGCATCCCCGGTCAGGCATCCTCCTTCAACGATAAGATACCCGTCTCCTCCTCAGCCTATCCGAGATATTCCAGCTTATGGGAGCAGCAGGAGAAACCCGACTTCCGCAAGACCTTCCCATCGTAGCAGGGCGTCCAGAGAAGTCCCAGATCCTCACCCCTAGAGGCGGGCTCCGAGCTTCTCTAACGGGAGCTACTAGACCGGAAGTCACCGGAGTGACCTTCTGGCGGAGACATGCGCCGACACCTAAGCTCGGCGCAAAGTCCTCAAGCCACCCCGATGGGCGACCTACGAGATCGCCTTAACTCTCATAGGGGGGACCTGGTAGGAAGTGGCAGCCATGCTCGCTCAAGGGGAGACCTGTCCGAGGTGCGTGACGGCGGGAATGTCCCAAATAACCTATCTCAAGATAGGAGGGGCAATAACCCACTAAACGTATACAATGGATCCGGAGCTGTTGAACAGCCCCGGAATAACCAAGGAGATCAGGACAAAACCCTTGAGCGCCTGGCTCAGATGGAGGAGTTAATGAGGAAGCTCCTGTCAGAAAAATAAAAAGACGAATATGATTCGGGAGAGGAGCTTGAGCTCTTCGCCCCCAGTATAGCCGCAACGGCATACCCGCCCGGTTTCCGTATGCTGCACCTGTCCAAATTCAACGGAGATGGAGATCCATCAGATCATCTAGGTATGTTCAATACCCTGATGATGGCCCACAATATTGGCCCTGAGCTGAAGTGTTTGATATTTCCCTCCACATTGACTGGGCCGGCCAGACAGTGGTTCAAACAAAGCAAGAAGTAGTCAATCAGCTCCTGGAAAACTCTCTCTGCTGACTTCAAAAGAGCATTCCGAGCCTCCCAGACTGCCCGTGTCAAGGCCGACTCCCTGGCTAACGTGAGGCAACAACCCGATGAGCCTCTGAAGGCTTACCTGAGCAGGTTCGTGAACGTCGCCGCTCGGGCCAGTGACGCAGATGACAACTCCAAGCTCATGGCTTTGAGGACTGGAATCCTCGTCGAAGGGGGAGAACATCTTCCTAGCAAACTCTGCTCGCCTCCCTTGGAAGAAGCCGGAGCCGTTAAAGCACCAGAAGGGGAAGCGAGACCCCTCCAAGTTTTGCCGTTTCCACAACGACGTTGGCCAAAATACCGATGATGGTAGACACCTGAAAGATGAGATTGAGACTCTCATCAGAGCCGGCCCCTTGGCTCAGTATGCGCGGAACAGGGTTCCAGCAAGCCGACCTGCTCTGAAAGTCCCGGTCAGTCAGCCCAGGTCCCAGGTAGATCAAGACGTCCCTCCTCCAGTGATAGGAGGAGAGATATCCACAATCTCTGGAGGTCCTCATTTGGCTGGCATGAGCAGAGGTGCCCAAAAGAGGTACGTCAACGAACTCAAGGCTCATAATGGAGTAGAGTTCGTCCCCGAACAACACCTACCAAAGCAGCAGTGATTGGAAAGGCAACCAATCATTTTTACTGAAAAAGATGCCAACCACGTTCAGTTCCCTCATAACGATCCTCTGGTCGTAGCCGTGCAGCTCGCTAATCGGAGGGTTAGGAGAGTGCTGATCGATAATGGGAGCTCGGTAAACCTTCTATTCCGGTCCACACTGAAGAAGATGGGTTTGGCTGTCGCCGAACTGAAGGCGACCTCCATGATGCTTTATGGTTTCTCGGGAGAAGGATCAGCGGCTATAGGGACGATCGAGATGGTGATCACCTTAGGAGAGGGACCTCGGACAGTCTCAAAACTCCTTGAGTTTGTGGTCATCGACTGTCCTACCGCATACAATGCCATTTTGGGTCGACCTACACTTATAGCTTTTGAAGCCATCACCTCCGTCCGCCACCTCACGCTGAAATTCCCTTCTTCCACAGGGATATGCACGATCCGTGGCGATCAGCTTGCTGCCAGGGAATGCTACAGCATTTCCATGAAGGGAAAATCGAAACCCGGGCAGCTAACTATGGCCGTCCAAGGTGGAGATGAGGAATCTCAGGAACCTTTGATTAATCCTGAGATTGAAAAACCTCAGAGCGCCGAAGGGGAAAGTATCGTCCTAAGTGAGGATATTGACCCCCAAATAGGCGAGGACTAGTCTGAGCTCCAAGCTATTGAAGGGCTCGAGGAAGTAAATATCGATCCACAAAATCCTTCATGGATGGTTAAGCTCGGGAAAAACCTCTGTGGCAAGAGGAAGGCGGAGCTGATTAGATTTCTGCAGGAGAACCTGGATGTGTTCGCATGGTCACACGAGGACATGGTGGGAATCAGTCCAAATGTCATCATGCACACCCTTCATTTGGATAAGAGCGTTCCTGCAAAGTCCCAGAAACAGAGGCGCCTGTGAACAACTCGGGCTGAGGCCTTAGAAGAAGAAGTAGCCCGGCTCAAGAAATGCGGCTTTATCCGTGAAGCCAAGTTTCCGGTTTGGGTCGCCAATCCTGTGTTGGTCCTGAAGCCCAACGGGAAATGGCGGACCTGCATCGACTTCTCCGATCTAAATAAATCCTGCCCCAAAGATTGTTTTCCCTTGCCAATGATCGACCAATTGGTGGACACCACGGCGGGGCACAAGCTCATGTCCTTTATAGACGCGTACTCAGGCTATAATCAGATCGCCATGAACCTGGCAGACCAGGAGCACACCAGCTTCATGACCCCAACCAACATCTATTGTTACAAGGTCATGCCGTTCGGACTGAAAAACGCCGGTGCTACATACCAGAGATTAGTGAATAGAATGTTTGCCAACCAGATCGGGAAGAACATGGAAGTGTACGTTGATGACATGCTGGTCAAATCGAAGACTGGCGATAACCATGTTTCCGACCTGGAAGAATGCTTCAAGATACTAAGAGAATACGGCATGAGGCTTAACCCTCAGAAGTGCACTTTCGGGGTCGCGTCTGGAAAATTCCTGGGTTTCATTGTCAACAATAGAGGAATCGAGGCGAACCCCGATAAGATCAGGTCATTGCTCGAGCTTCCCTCACCCAGGTCACGTAAGGACGTTCAAGGCCTGACACGAAGGGTGGCAGCCCTTAATCGGTTTATTTCAAAATCCACCGACAAGTGCCTGCCATTCTACAACCTGCTCCGAGGAAATAAGAAGTTCGAATGGACAGAGGAGTGCGAGACTGCTTTCCTCGACCTGAAGGCACATCTGGCCGAGCCACCCATATTGTCCAAACCAAAGGCAGGAGAGCCTCTTTTCCTTTACCTAGCTGTCATAGAAGATGCAGCTAGTGCCATATTGGTCCGTGAAGAAGACCGGGTTCAGAAACCGGTCTACTACATCAGCAAGAGACTTCTCGGGGCCGAATCCCGATACCCGTTGATGGAAAAATTAGCGTTCTATCTTATCACGACCTCCCGAAAGCTCAGGTCGTATTTCCAGTCCCACTCAATACACGTCATGAACGATCATCCTTTAAGGCAGGTTTTACAAAAACCTGAAGCATCGGGACGCCTGTTGAAATGGGCTATCGAACTCAGTTAGTTCGAAATTTTGTACACCCCCCGAACTGCCATAAAGAGTCAGGCCCTGGCCGATTCTGTGGCAGAGTGCACAAGATTCAGGAAGGATCCTATGGAAGGGTCAGCCCAAGTCACCTCGACCTAGGCGTCATGGAAGATCTTCGTGGATGGCTCATCTAATGAGAACAGCTCCGGGGCAGGAATCATTTTGATATTCCCAGAAGGGCATAGATTCCACTCGGCGCTGAGATTCGGATTCAAGGCCTCCAACAACGAGGCCAAATACGAAGCTTTGCTGGCCAGGCTAAGGGTAGCCCAGGAGCTGAAGGCCAACTCCGTTCAGTGCTTCAGCGATTCCCAACTCGTGGTAAACCAGGTGCTAGGTGAATATCAAGCACGAGGAGCCAAGATGGCTGCTTACCTAGCCAAGGTAAAAGTCGAACTGTCCGCATTTGAACGAGGCTCAATCGAGCATATACCTCAAGAGTAGAACGCTAACGCAGACGCCCTCGCCAAGCTCGCTACCTCTGGGGAGACGGAGGCTTTGGGGTTAGTACCGGTAGAGTTCCTGGAAAAACCAAGTATAGAAGAGGTCGGGGCGGAGGTCAAGATGATCGACCGCAGACCGACCTGGATGACCCCCATCCTCGAGTACCTTACCGAAGGAATGTTACCCGAGGGGCGTAATGATGTACAACGGGTACTGTACCAGGCTCCAAGGTATACGATGGTAGATGGGGTGCTGTACTGACGTGGGCATTCCCTACCCCTCTTACGATGTGTTCTGCCAGGCAAGGCAAAGGCCATCTTGCAGGAAGTGCACGAGGGTTTTTGCGGGGATCACACTGGGGGGCAAAGCTTGGCCCTAAAAGTCTTAAGGCAAGGGTATTACTGGTCCACTCTATCAAAGGACTTGATCTCGTATGTCAAGAAATGTGACAAGTGCCAGCGATTCGCCACAGTTGCCCGAGCTCCCCCAATCGAGCTGAAGATGATCTCGTCCCCATGGCCATTTGCGGTCTGGGGAATCGACTTGGTTGGCGCCCTCCTTACTGGAAAGGGCAGGGTCTGCTACACCGTGGTAGCTATCGACTACTTCACAAAGTGGGCTGTGGCAGAACCTAGGGCTGAGCATAAAATCCGAAAAACCGAAAAAATCGGATAAACCGACCATCCGAACACCGAAAAAACCGAAACCGATTAAACCGAACACCGAAAAAATCGCCAACGGCGCAAACCGCCACTGTTCGGTCGGTTTGGAAATATTGTCCGGACCGACCAAACGGAACCGAAACCGACCGAGCACTATTATATATAATAATATAATATTATATAATTATTAATTAAAAAATAAATAAAATCTTATATGTTTTTTTTATTTACTAGGGCATCTCTTCTCTCGGTTTCTCTATCTCTATCATCGCATATACTCAGCTCAGCCCCTATGGTGTCGCGGCGATCCTTCCTCTCTGTCTCCTCCCTCCGGCGACTGCCCAAACGAACGGAACGGAACAGCCAGCCTCTTCCTCTCTGTCTCTCTCATCATCTCTTCATCTCCTCCTCTTCCTCTCTGTTTCGCTTATCCCTCTGCCCAAACGAAATGAACGGAACAGACCGACATCGAGCAAACGCGACTCGGCGGCAACACTGTCCAGCCCACTCCGGCGACTGCTTCACAGACACAGTGTCTTCCCACTCCGGCGACTGCTTCACTCACGGACACAGTGACTCGAGGTATGCAGCTTCGTTAAAACAAAGATTGAGACATATATATATATATATATCATTATGATTTCTCCATTAGAATTATATACTGGCTTGTCAATCCCAGTGGCCTTCCAAAATCCAGACCCTGTCACTCGATTTGGTCTTATACTGTTCTTGTATTTTCTCCCTCTTTGTACCACTCTTTTTCTCCAGCAGTACACGATCCCTCTGCATATGTATGTGTAATCATATATAATAAGTCTTCATACATATACATATATATATACATATAAAGGTTTTCATGCATGTCAGTACACTTTTACATTATATATATATGTATTAATTCAATTTTGATTTAATCAATAGAGAAGACAATCCCCCAAGGAAGAAAAAAAACAAAAATGAATTTTATTCAATTTTTTTTTATTAAAACATAAAACAATAAAATCATAAAAATGGAAGGGAATTGGTATATAGATATTGAATGTAGTCCTGTTCTGGTATAGTGTAATATATGTCTAATTTCTTCAGTATACGGTTGTGTATATATAATAATTAGGTGTAGTTAATTTTTTTTATTCCATATGGATTTATCTTTGTTAATGATACACAATTGTAGTAAAATAAATAGTTGCGAATCTGCTATTCACTTTCATGGCTGAACTATTCTGTTTGAAATTTAAAAATGATGCTTTTATTATGGAAAACTGAAAAAAGAGAACGTCTTGGAACACAAGTATGAACTTTGTTGAGCAATTTTAGACTGATTCTTATCTTGTTGCATTCGCATGGAGGAGTTGATTTTAGACTGATTTTTTTAACTAAAACTTTCAAAAAAAACAAAAAAAAAAACAAAAAACAAAAATCAATTCGGTTTGGTCGGTTTAACCGACCAAACTGCGGTCCAAAACGGTCGGTTTTTTTTAAACTGGTTTGGTTCGGTCGGTTTTTGGATTGCACCAATCCGGACCGAAAACCAAATTCTGGATTTTTTGTTGTGAAAAAACCGCCCAAACCGACCGTTGCTCACCTCTAGCAGAACCTTTGGCAACAATCACTTCCAAGAAAGTCCTCGACTTCATGGTCAAGAGCATTATCTGCCAGTTCGGGCTGCCGAAGAAAATCGTATCCGACAATGGGACTCAGTTCGACAGCGACCTCTTCACCGAATTTTGTGAAAGGTACGAAATTGTGAAAAGCTTCTCATCCGTGGCCTATCCCCAGGCAAATGGCTAGGTCGAGGCTGTCAATAAGACGCTAAAGGCGAGCCTTAAGAAGAGACTAGACGAAGCCAAGGGGGTTTGGCCAGAACAGTTCCCCCAGGTTCTGTGGGCATACCGGACCTCGCATCGGACTCATACGGGTCATACTCCTTTCTCCCTGACTTTTGGGAGTGAGGCAGTCCTCCCTGTCGAGATTAAGGTATCTTCGCATAGAGTCCAGGCATATGACCAGGACCGCAACCACGAACTACTTTGCGCATCCCTCAACCTAATTGATGAAAGACGAGAAGATTCGCAGCTTCAGCTCGTGCATTACCAGCAAAAAATCACTCGTTACTTCAACTCAAAGGTCAAAAAACGCGCCTTTAGCATTGACGACCTGGTCCTCAGGAGAGTCTTCTTAGCCGGCAAGGATCCCAAGGATGGAGTATTGGGACCGAAATGGGAAGGGCCATATCAAATCACCGAGGTCATAAAGGAAGGAACTTACAAATTAGCTCGACTCAATGGAGAGGCAGTCCCACGAACTTGGAACGCCATCCATTTGAAGAAATATTATCAGTAGCACCCTTGTAAGGCTTAAAGGCCACATTTTTGTTGTTGTTAAGCAATGAGAATTAAATCTTTGGTTATTATTGTGTATATTTGCGGATGTAATCTCAAGTAACCACGAAATACCCTTTCCTAGTTACTTGGGGGGCATATGGTGCCTGGATATAACCAGATCACCTTAAAGGCTTAGAAGTTGATACAAATCGATTGATCGATGTTTTTCTTAAAAAACACGAGATATTGATAAAGGATTAACGCGAACTAAGTCCTATCCTGGACATAACCAGGTCCTAAAACTTAGAAGTTAATTCAAATTGATTGATCGATGTTTTTATTAAAAAGCACGAGATATTGATAAAAATGAACGCAAACTAAGTTTTCAAACTAATGACTTGGACATAACCAGGACCTAAAACTTAGAAGTTAATTCAAATTTATTGATCGATGTTTTTCTTAAAAAGCACGAGATATTGATAAAAATTAACGCGAACTAAGTTTTCAAACTAACGTCCTGGACATAACCCGGTCCTAAAACTTAGAAGTTAATTCAAATTGATTGATCAATGTTTTTTTTAAAAAGCACGAGATATTATATCAAGAATTAACGCGAACTAAGTTTTCAAGACAATGTCCGGGGAGCAACCAGGACTTATCTTAGAAGTCGGGTCAAGATTGGTTAATATGTTTTTTCTAGAAAAATATAAGAGTATCAATCATAGCACCAACAAAAAGAAAAACAAACTAAGAATATTACCGAAGTGCATAGAGGCAAAATGATATAAACCAATTAAAAGCAAAGATTGATAAAGCCAATTGTCTCGAGGTGAAAAAACCTCATACAAAAGTTACAAAAAAATATATATATGTGTTCGAAAAAGAAAAAGAAAGGCCCTAGGCTCCACCAGGCTTCTCCGTTGAGGTCGCAGTCTCGCCCTCCTGCTCGGCCGCTGTGGAGGTCTCCCTGGTCTCAGAGAGCGCCTCTTGCTGAAGACGAGCTTTAAACCCCTCCCGGAGGGCTCCCAGACATTCGCTCCTAGGAAGGAGAAGTCGTCGTCCAGGTTGAAGACCCAGCAGTGGTATAGCATGTCCTCCATGGCGGAGCTAGAGGTTGCCTTCTCCTTTTCCAAGGCGGCCTTAGCCTCCTCGACCTCGGTTTTTGCAGAGTCTAGCGCGGCCCGGCCAGCCCTGGCCTCCTCAAGTTCGGCCATTACAGTGGCTAGGGCCGCCTTGTTAGCCTTGGCCTCTTCCAGCTTGGGGCGGGACGCGTCCAGGTCAGTCCGCGCGGCCGCCAAGGCATCCTTGGCCTCCTGTTCTTGCTTTTGGGCAGTCTTCAGGGCGGCCAAGGTAGTCTTTTTGGCGGCCAAAACAGCCTGATGCTCGCCCCTCATGTCCTCGAGCCGAGCCTTGGACCTGGATATGCTCCGGTGAAGAGCCAAGGCACCCTACAAAACAAAGAGGCAACTGCCTTAGAAAAAAAAAAGAGAGAGCGTGCGATGCATGATAACCAAAGAGTACAAAATGTAAAGCCAGCTTACCGTTAGAGCCATTCCCAGTGAAGACTCCATCACGCTCTCTGGGCTCCTTGTTTCGATCGCCCGTAGGTCCCTTTCGGTGGCGATGTGGTAGTGGTTGACGGTGTAGGTCGTCGTCTCGTACACTGTCCCCCGAAAGACGTCAGGAATTTTCTCCAAGGCTTGGGGGTCCACCGGAATGCGCACCTCGAGGACTGCGGTTGCCAAAATCCCGGGCTCCGCCTCCATATCCCGAACAAAGGCGGGAGCTCGTGGAAGGGGCGGGGGCATCTTCTCCACTGCTGTAGGAGGTGGAGGTACCTTGGCCTGGGCAGCTAGGGTCTGGTCTTTCCCCTTTGCAGGGGACTTGGATGGTGTCCCAGCGAATTTCTTCGCCACCCGGAGCTTCTTCATTTTGGGCCCAGAGGCCCCAGCAGAAGAGTTCCCTCTGGTGAACATAGCTCGCAGGTCTTTGTTCCCAGGCTGAGACATCTCCTCTGGCAAAACAAAGACAACATTAGTATACAAGTAAGCATTTATGCAAGAACAACAAAAATAAGAGGGAAAAAGCAGAACTCAAGTATATATATATTGAAAGGGATCCTACCCCCCGAGCTAGAAGAGGAATCTATGGTCACGACCATCGGCCCCGGAGCTTCTGCGGGGGAATCTAAGACAATGACTTCGCGAGCTGGAATAGGTTATGGGTCCAAATCTGGTTCGAGACTAGACTCTTCTACATATTTCCTAAGACCCGGAGCTATGGTACCCTCCCGAAGAGAGGGCCACGACCGGAGATTAGTCCCATACTCCTCAAAGAAGGCCGACCTAAAGGCTAAGGTGTTTTCTACGACTACAGTACCCCTAGGGTGGCTACTCTCGTAATCTAGCACGAGCCGGTCGACACACTGGAGTAGGGTTACGTCGAGGTCTGGGTTGTTTCGATGGCATTGGACGGGCTGGTTGGGATTAAACCTAGCTAACTGAGGATCGGCGGTGGCCCTATCTAAGCCCCTGAACATGTAAGGATTACCTTGCCCAGAGGGACCTGCGGCTGCTCCGGACCGGATCCTCTCCTCGTCTGTTCCTTGGGCGACCTCCAGTGCCCGCTTCCTCCTCGTCCTTACGAGGGGCACCTCGTCCTCGTCCTCTCCTTCCCCCGTGACCTCCTCCTCGGGGATGGGCCACATCTCACGAGCTGGGGGAAGCCCCGGGGTCTCCTCAGGGCCAAAGTCTGGCCTGGAGAGATCAGTTTGCATGCCAACATCGTCTCGTCTGTCATGAGCTGGCGATAGTCCTTTTCACTGGGGGCAGACCCGCCAGTGTCTCGTACTGACTCCCGAGGATCACAGACTTGTCTGTCCTCGCAAAAATGGCTGCAGAATTTTTCTAAGTCAGAAACTAATAAAGGGGAGCTAATCAATACTTAACTTACGAGCTAAGAGTAAAAGGTACTTACGAGGACGGTTGAAGTAATGAAGTTCGCAGTTGCGAAACCCCTTGGAAATAAAGAACTGGTCTTTGAAGTCGTTGGGGTGGCTGGGCAGCTCGATGACCGCAGCTGTGTTTGGAAAGCGGGTCAGGTAGTAGAACCCGTCGCCTCGCCCCCGCTGCTCCGGGCTGGCCTTGAGGCAGAAAAAATATAAGATATCCGCCGGAGTGGGGACCTCCCATTCCTGTTTCAGGAACATATATCTCAACCCCGCCAACAAACGGTAAGAGTTGGGGGGAGCTGGAGAGGAGCCAACTTCACATAGTTGAGGAAGTCGGCGAAGTATTGGTCCAGCGGGAGGAAGGCCCCAGCCTTGAAGTGCTCGTCACTCCAAGCCGCGTATTCCTCATCGAGTGACGCGCAGCTCCGCTCACCTTCTAGGGGAGGTCGGGCGATCAGGGCGCCCCTCCCTAGCTTGATATTGTGGGAAAGGAATATTTTATTCACTTTCCTCTGGTCAGTGATCTTCGAGACGATCTTCTCAGCCTCGAAGAAAGCATCGGCCGCCACCTCGAGCTCCCGCTCCACGGCCGGCCCGAAAGTGGGGATTGGGGAGTCTATCACTACCTCCTTTCCTTTGGATTGTTGGGAGGACGAGCTGCCTGCAGTCTTTTTAGGGGCATTCTTCTTGGGTCCCATCTGGTCGCCAAGCGAACAAAAGAAGAAATTTTAGAAAGGGCGACTTCAACATAAGAAAGAATCTAAAGAGAAGTGTTTCCTTTGCACGGGCTGAGGTAATCTCAGCCCATGGAGAGTGAGATCACGCGGTTCTATGAACACGCGCCTGTGCTCCCAACGGATTCTCGATTACTTAGAATCCGTGTGTCAGGAGGGTCAGGATAAACGTTTGCCTTGGAAGGAAAGTTTTAGTAGGAAAGAAGTGAAAAACCGCCTGTGAAGCGTGTCCCCTAAGCTACCCGGTTTTGCACCCAAAAGCTGGATATTTTAAACAAGCATACCAAAAAATCCTACCCAGAAGATTTCCCCAGAAAGCGCTCCCTATGTGCCATGCTCCTAAATGGTTTTCTTCTACAATCGATGCCCTAAAATAAAAACCTACACCCTTCATACCCACAAAAAACCAACAGAATATTGCATGCAACTACATGAACTATTTACCTAGGCTACAATGAAAAGAAAATTTAAAGCATGCACAGTCAGAAAACTTACGAAGTGTTTTGCTATGGGGGGGATGAAGGGGTCGTCTGGGTTGGGGCCTCGACGGAATAACTGGTACCAAAACCTCAATGGAGCCCTTGCACCTGATCTTTTGGAATGCTGGGAACGGTAACCAGGAGAAAAAGAAGGTTTTTTTAGGGTGAGAAGAGAGAAGAAGATGGGAAATTTAGAAAATTTTCAAATAAACGGGTGGCCCATGCGTAAGGTGACCACCCCTTTTATATACGTGAAAGGCCATGTGAGGAGGGCCGTTGGATTGCCCTGATGTGGGTTCCGAGGCTCTCCACTCGAACGGCGAAACGACGGTTGAGTATAGGCTAGGCCATTTAATGCGGTTCTCAGAAGACGTACAATCACCAACCACGATGCTCCACGTATTCGGTGCCTGCGTAATGGGTGGAATATGGAGAGTCCTTGGAGAAGCCTAAAAGCCCCCACTGTGGCCCCAGATGATGTCGTGTGCCACGAGCAGGGGCTTGGGGGGAAAATGTACGCCCTAATTTTCCACAGGCTATTAGCGAGCTGAGATATGGCATAATTATATCAGCCACGTGGATACCACGTGGCTGGAGCTGCTGTTGTCAGGTCGTACCTCTTTAGCTCGAGGTAACCAAAGGTTTATCAAGATTATTTAAGGGCCGAGTCAGGATTATGAAGACCGCAGGTCAAGAAGGCATCTAGCTCGAGGCACGAGCTGGAGTTGGAAGTTGTGACCCTTTATAAAGTCAACCACGCAATGTAAACGTGCATATATCAGACATCACGTGTCTGATATATTCCTGAATTCTCGGACACGCAGCATGATGGGTAAGAAGGTCACGGGATGACCCCCCTTACCAACTCCCAGGTGCCCTCTCCTATAAATATGGAGATCCTGGGAGTTGCAAAGGGTTGGATTCTATTGTGTAACGAAATACCTTGTAAGGAATACCAGAAATATGGCAATAATATTGGCTGGTGGAGTAGAAGGATTTTAACCTTTGAACCACCTAGAAACGTATTCGTGTCATCAGTCCATTTTAAGATCATTCATCTGTTTCGGTTCATTATTCAGCACTAATCCCTTTCTCTTATTTTCTTAATTACCTGTTGGCGAAGAACCGCGTCAACAAACCTATAGTTTAAGAATATTAATTATAACATAAGGTTTGATTAATATAGCTGATTATGAAGATGATATTTATTGTACAATAAGGTTTAGATAGAACCAATGTGCATGTTTATTGAGAAATTAAGTATTTTTGAGAAATAGTTTATTAAGAGTAATATTTGAAAACCCTAGAGTCTGCCAACAGCTTTGAAATCGTTATAGGACTCAGTCAAAGCTGTTTACTTAATTCAAATTAGGCTAAAAAAGTGCAATTACGTGTATAATATTTCAGCGTATGCCGATATATCGCCACTTGGGGAATACGAAAAATACGTAACTTCGCACGAACACTTCGACGAGCCTCGAGAATATAAGCCCAGATATATCGCCTACCATGGGCGATATATCGGCTCTAGGGCATTATTTTTTAATGGTTTTGAAACCGAGCTCAATTCAACCCATAACCTCTTAGCTAGCCTCAGAATCTTTTGACTGAGTCTTAAGCTTCTACTGAACGAATATTCAAATGTTTTTCAATTAAAAAGTCATTATTTTATTCAAGCTAAAAGAAGATATTTTCATTCTTGAACTCTATAAATAGGACCTAGTACCCAGCCATTTCTTTCATTCTTCAAGCTGAGTTCAGAGCCTTTAATCTGCTAGGTTTACTTTAGAGTGTTAAACACTTGGCTTAGAGTACATAATATGTATGATTTCAAAATACAAGATACCAAAATGAGCATTATTGTAAACACATGTGATTGATGCCCAAAACGTGAATCTATTAAGCGGTGGTTGTAGTGTAGATGGGCGGTCGATTCCACAAGGAGGTAACTCAGGACAAAGTATTAGTAGAAAAATAAACACAAAAGATTAGTACAAAGTGATGGAAATGGAGATTTGAGATATTTTTGTTGTCTTTTTTATGAAATGATAAAATGAGACAAGTGAGATAAAAATAAGATGTAATCAAGAGTTGAAAAGTAGAAAGGTTGCAAGAATCATCCATATACTTGTTTAGTTACTTAGTTACTATATTTACAAAATTACACAAGTAAATAGTTCATATCCCAATATTTACTTGGAAAATCTAGCATTAAAGTCAATATTTTTTTCTAACAAAAGTCCATTTGAGTTATAAAGTTCTTTACTTTAGGAGCACAATGTTAATCTTATGAAAAATCTAAAAATGACAAAATACCCAAGGGCAATAATGTAATAGAAGATTAGACTTAAAATTATGTATCAATATTACTTTTACTAATTAGAAACACATAGAAAGATCATGACTAATCCTATATATTATTAGCAATAGTAAATAAAGATGAGATTGGAAGAACATAAACAACCCAAATGCATTATATTAAGAACATAGTAAATCAAAGTAGCAAAATAACATCACTAGCATATGGAATCATCCTTAACCTTCCTAGGAAGATTAGGCCATTATGTTCACCATTCTCACGAAATTCTAAGAAGAAATTATGTGAAGAAAGTGCGTAGAAATTTTGCTATAGTTTCTTTACTCTAAAAATTACATACCACATGTGAAAGAAGAGTCCACATGTGAAAGAAGAAGAAAATGACTAAAAAGAAATTAAACTACAAATGGAGTTTACAAAATAAATCTGAAACATTAATAATAAAATATGATTTTGAAAAATCAAATCTTATTATTAATATTAACCTAGCTATTTTAGTAAATTGTCCTCATGCACATTTTTCTAAATTAATACAAAATGTGAGCTTTAAAGCTCAAAATGGAAAATCCAAGGGCCAAAGTGCACACAAAATGGTCTGGAAGGTGGCTGGTGGCATTGACCAACTCGCAGCCAATGGGAGCAAGCCACGTATCGTGGCTGTCAGCAGGGGAAAGAAAAGGCAGGTGTGTCAGGCAGGTTGGGCACCGGTCAGGCAAATCCAGGCGTGGGACTGATGGGAGCACGGATAGGTGGCGAGCAGGCAGAACGCCATGTGGCGCGCTGCTGGCAGAGGAGAAGTAGTGGGCTTGGGTTCCTTTGGGCCGATTCCTGTTGGGTTTGTACCACAAAAATGCCATTTTTTCATTTTTCTATTTTAGTTTTAATTATTTCAGTTCTTTTGCTTTCCCAAATGCTAAAAATGCAATTTATTCCTGAAAATTAAACACAAAATAAATTATAATTAATATTTTCCAATAAAAAAATATTGCAATAAATTCATGAAAATATTAATAAAAACTTAATTTATTTTGAACTTTAAAATTAATAAATTGACATTTTTGAGCACTAATCAACATGGTACCAAAACAATAATTTACTAAAACACAGAATACCAAATAATTATCTACCATTGAATTTTTAATATAATTTGGCTTTTTTCTCTATAATTTTCTTTCAGAAATATCTAATGTGAATAGCTTTTAATAGAAAGAGCTGAGTTAATAGTCAAATTAAATAAGCCGTAAAATATGTATTTTAAAAAAAGAGCTTATACATTTTTGGACTTTATATTTTAATAAATTACTTTTTAGATCTCATGTTATGTAAAATAGTTCAAATAGACCCTTAAATTCAATTTTGATGAAAAAAATTAAATATAACAGTACAGTTATTAAGCAGAATGATAATGTTATTGTTTTGAATTGTTAGTTTGATGAATTATTTACGATTTTAGTTTAAATTTTTTTGACCAAAATCGAGTTTAATGATCAATTTGATCTATTTTATAAAACACAAAATCTAAAAAATAATTTGTTAAAACTCAAAGTACAATTAACTAAGGAGACTAGATACATGATTTAAAAAATATAAACCCAGTAAAAAAACAGAAAAGAAAAAGAAAAAGAAAAAAAAAGGAAAAAAAATGAAAAAGTAAAAGATGTAATGAGTTGGAAAGTTGCTAAAGATGTTAAACAGAAGACTCATAATAGTAAATAATTCGAGAAAAGACAAGGAATAAATTTTGCTAGATCTCTGTTCTCTCAGTAGTCCCGGCTACAACGCAAGGAAGCCCTCCGCCAATCGGTTTCTCTTTCTCTCTCTCTCCTCCAGGCTCCAGCTCTGCCTCTGGTAATATTTACTACACAATTCTTATGTGTTAATTGAGTTTTTGTGCCAGTGATAGATTATGTCTACAATCTGCTTTAGTATCTTTCGAACTACCACTAAATTTTTTGCATAATATTCTTTAAAATAATGATTTCCCATAGATTACTGTTTTCTTTCAGCATTACATATATGTTTATTTTGAAAATAACATTGTTATTTAAAAGCAACTCCAACCTTTGAAATAAAGTTATAATAAAAAATACAGGCACAATTTATTCGACTTAAAATTTAAATTAAAATAAACATTAAAATTTGTGAAAATATATTTTATGTTCAATTTATTCATTATTATATTTTAACTAAAAAAAAAAATGCTTTTTGAGAATTTTTATGTTGTTTGATATATAAATTTAGGCTAGATATAGTTAGCATTAAGTGTCCAATTAACACCATTTTCTTTTACTAGTTAGTTTTCTTATTTTAAAATAGATTATACAAATGTATATTGTTCCTTCATGCTTATGCCGTGTACAATAATTTTGTTCTTATTTTATCAGTGTTATGAAATGTTTGGTTGAAGATGAAAAATCTTGACAAATATGAAATCTAAGAAAGAATGGAAATAATTTCTTATAATTGATTTCAATTATATTTAATTAAATAATAATTAAAATAGAAATTAATAGTAATCATAACTATAATAACATTCTTAATAAATTAATAGTATTATTAACATTATAAAATAAGATCTTATAAAACATCATATATATATATATAGGATGGTTATTATCACATAGTGATAATTGTTATTATTTCTAATATAAAAAAACCATAGACATCTAGTGGATATTTTGGAAATAGTGTTCCGAGTCAATGTATTAATCTAGTATTCCTCATTTTTTCAAGATGCTTCTTCAAATATCTTGAAAAAATTGGGAGTGGTAGATGTCTACTTACTATCTCTAAGGGATCTACTAGGTCAGAATTGGGCAAGTTGGAGTTCGGAATAAGATAATTAAATAATAAAATACTAATTTAGTAATTAATAAGATAATTGAATAATGAAATATTAATTTACTAATTAAATTATTTATAAATAATTAAATAATAATTATAATATGAATTCAATAAAACTAAACTCGAATAAGTTGTACTTCATAAATATATAGATAATTATTTATTAACATTCAATATTAAACTTTTTACAATAATCTTAAAATGTGTGATATCATAATTTCAGCAAATCATAAGACTTTGTAAGATATCATAAAATGTGTTGAGAAAATATTTAATTTTTGTTGATTTTCTATTTGGCGATAAAATTTTATGACCAAAGATAGAATATGTGGGTTATAAATTATCACATAGTGATAATGTTTTCTTAATTATTTTTAATCATGAAAAGTCTTAGACCCGTTCGGAGAGGTTAAGTCAGTAAGGACTCTTAAATATGCTTATCTGAATTATTCATGACTTTTTTGTTTGCATGGATAATTTGAGTTTGTTGTGTACCTATAATTTGATCTATTACTCATTTTATTGTTTCGTTAGTAGAGATTTCAGTCCGTGTCTCCTTATTTGTTCTCGTAAGTGGGTCGACTTAATTTTAGTTTGCACACTTATGAGAACCATAGAGAGGTGCCGCCGAAATTTTTACATAAATGAAACAATGTCAAGAGAGTAGATTAAATTATTTGTATACTACAAACCTGAATGGGATAAGTTCTTTACCCTTTTAGAAGTGGAGTGAAAATGTGGATTATGGCACACATACACATATTCAATAATATTTAATTGTTGTTTATTCTTATATCGTAGATGTCGCTCGATAAGAGTTGTACGACCTTAAGGAATCATAAATGTGTTGCTTATTGGAACGATCTCCAAGCCTTCTTGAAAATGGCGAAAGAACACGTAGAATGTGACGAGAAAATTAAATGTTTGTGTGTGAGATGCCTTAATGTTAAACTACAAACGATAGATATGGTGGAGGCTCATGTCTTTGACAAGGGTTTTCAACAAAAGTATCAACAATGGGTTTATCACAGTGAGGTGGAAGCTAGTGTTTCCAATGAGGTAGTTGAGGAGAATGAAGATTAGATGAGATGATCGACGTCGTTGATGATTTCATCTTACCGACAAATGCAGACGAAGCAGATGGTGTGTCTGGCAGCAGAATGGGACAATATTACGATGAGTTGTTCAACGAGATCGAGGCTGAGTTGTATTTGAGTTGCGATTGGATATCATCCTTAAACTTTTTTGTGAATTTGATGCATTTGAAAGTTAGGGGGAAGTGGTCAGACAACTCTTTCGATGAATTGTTAAAGTTACTAAGTTTGCATTTATAAATATCAATCAAGGCCAAAAAGAAACTGAGTAAGTTAGGGTTGGGATATCAATCAATACGTGTGTGTAAATATGATTGTTGCTTATTTTATAATGAGCATGCAAGAAAAAATTCATGTCCTGTGTGTGGGAGTAACCAATGGATCAATGAAAAGAAGAAGGGGAAAAAGGTTCCACATAAGGTGATGTGTTACTTCTGCTGATTCCCAGATTAAAGCGAATGTACAGTTCAAGGCATACAACTAATGACATGTTATGGCATTACACTGGGAGATAAAAAGAAGATGGGGTGATGCGTCATCCGGTTGATGGGTCTGCAAGACTTTGACGCCACATATCTTGAGTTTGCAAAAGATCCCAGAAATGTTTGTTCGGGCTTGGCTGCCAATGAGTTTAATCATTTTGGCAACATGAGCTTATCGTACAGTATGTGGCCTGTGATTTTGTAACGCCCTACTTCCTTATAGTCGTTACTAAGTGAGTTAAAAACGTGCGTTTAACTCGCTAATCGAGGTTTTAAGACAAACGTGTAATTAAACCATAAACAGGGTCATAGACTTTGAAAATAATTCCATTTACTAAAAATCATAAAGCGTTCAACATTTGGGATCCAAAAACACTGTTTAAAAATGTTTACAACACATAAATACAAGCAGAGTCGACTAGACGACAAAATCTAAGTTTAGTACAATCATCTCCCAAAACTACCCCTGGCCGTGGCAGCCAGGCAAGCCAAACATGTACTCGCCGCTTCACACTCTCCGTACTCATGGTTGGTCGACTTTTCCCTTGCCCTTACCTGCACCACAGAGCACCCGTGAGCCGAAGCCCAGCAAGAAAACCCTCACAAGCAGATAACATATGCATATCAAACACTTAGCATATAAACAGGCCATCAATGGGCTATACACATACGGCTGTGCCATCCTAGGCGCTTTACCAGGCCCTGGGTACGCGGTCCACACCATGAGGATATCCCGGTATCCTTTAGGGTCTCGCCCTGGCAACTCGCACTCCGCGTGCTAAATGTTGCTCTCGGCCCCTTGCCGAACTCCATGTGCTTAACACCATTCCCGGCCCCTTGCCATTCCCGGCCTTGCCGACCTCGGCCTGCGCCGTTCCCGGCTCTTGCCAAACATTCACACATATGCATACATAGCATAATAAAGCAAATACCAAACATGAATAAACTCAATCAAAGGGCTACGCCCTGCAACACAATGATATAGGGCCCCGCCCTGCAACACAATCAATGGGCTATACACATACGGCTGTGCCATCCCAGGCGCTTTACCAGGCCCTGGGTTCGCGGTCCACACCGTGAGGATATCCCAGGTATCCTTTAGGGTCTCGCCCTGGAAACTCGCACTTCGCGTGCTAAACGTTGCTCTCGGCCCCTTGCCGAACTCCACATGCTTAACACCGTTCCCGGCCCCTTGCCATTCCCGCCTTGCCGACCTCGGCCTGCGCCATTCCTGGCTCTTGCCGAACATTCACACATATGCATACATAGCATAACAAAGCAAATACCAAACATGAATAAACTCAATCAAAGGGCTATGCCTTGCAACACAATGATATAGGGCCCTGCCCTGCATACAAGATCTACGGGAACAAGAGTTTTCTTACCTGTGTCTCGAGCTCTCTAAGCACCGATGTCCCGAGCACAGTCCCCTAATCCGAGCCTCGCTGAAACCCTAGTCACAACGCATTAACAATATTCATCCATCAAGTTCTAATCCATTTAATAACTTCGAGCCATAATTCTAATCTCCGGGACCTTGAATTCTATCAATCCGGGTGATACAATCCATCCCGAGCCTTAACCTTTGAGTTCCCAAGCCTAAACACACTTTAAAGCCCAAAATTGCACTAAGAGCCGCGGCTCCATAAGGCAATGCTGCGGCCCGCCCCCAAACCCGAGAGCCACCCCAACACACGGCAGGCGCGCCGCGGCCCTAGCTAGGGCATGCCGCGGCTCGCCCTTCATCCTGGCTACCAACATGCTTCAGAGGGTCGCGGCTCAGCAAGAACAATGCCGCGACCCGACCCTTCAAACCCAGAAAAATCCTCCATTTTTGCCACGAAAACCAATCTAATTAACCCCAAAATCAACCCAACAACTTAAGCTAATCACCACAAAAGTTATTTCATGAACTCAGCAATAAAACCTAACAATAATCCTAGCTCAAAACCTCATCAACTCATAGATGATTCTTCACCCATCACACATGCAATACTCTAAAATTCAACATAAAACCAGCTGCAAATCAACACAGCTCAACATATTAAAAATCTTACCTTGGATAGAAATGAATCCACAAATTAGTTCCTTAAGCTCCAAGCCTCAAGCTCCCAAAATCCCAACTCCAATTCCTTAGCTTCTAGTTAGTTTTCACCAAGATTCACCAAACTCCCAAGAGAAAAGAGAGAACCGAGAGATAGAGAGAGAAATGGTCGGTTTAGAAATTTCTCACTGTTTCTAATGTTTTGTTTTATTTAACTTAATCTCTAAGGTTACCTCAAGGCTCGGGGTGCCAAAAACGTCTCCGATGGCGAAATGGTAAATTTCCCCAATATTCATTCCTAAGCATTCTAACCTCAAACATTTCTCCAAATATTTATTTCCATAACCCGATAACCCCATAAAACATCTAATACCCGAAATACCCCTCGACTCGCTCCGAGTCGGATTCTCAACCCCGTTGTGACTTTCTGGCTAACATCTCCCAAGGACTGTCCCAGATCGTGCTACACAGATATATCATAAGTATATCGCATTTATCTCATTTATCACATTTATGCCCTCAACGTGCTAAAATTACAAACATGCCCCTAATATCCAAACGGAGCCCACGTGCATATTTAATTAAGCTAAACATGCATCTCTAATCACTTATTCACATAAATTCACATATTATAACAATAATTCACTTATTGCCCTCCAGGCACGCTAATCAAGGCCATAAGCCTTATTAGCAAATTTGGGTCGTTACAACTATCCCCTCCTTATAGAAATTTCGTTCTCGAAATTACCTGAACAACTCGGGATACCACTACTACATCTCTGATTCAAGTTCCCATGTCGCATCCTCAACCTTGCTGTTCCTCCACAGCACTTTCACCAAGGCGATGGTCTTGCTCCGCAAGACTTTATCCTTCCGGTGAAGAACCTGAAACGGCTTCTCCTCACAGGACAAATCCTAATCCAGCTCCAAATTCTCATAACTCAACACATGCGTCGAATCTGACACATACTTCCGGAGCATGGACACATGAAAAACATCATGAACCCCTGACAAAGCTGGAGGCATCGCCATTCTGAAATCTACCTCTCCAACCCTTTCCAGAATCTCGAAGGGGCCAACAAACCTAGGGCTCAGCTTGCCCTGAACACCAAACTGTTTCACTCCCCTCAAAGGTGAAACCCAAGAAACACATGGTCACCAACCTAAAATTCCACACTTCTGCGTTTCAAGTCTGAATAACTCTTCTGGAGACTCTGGGAGGCGAGCATTCACGCTCTAATCTTCTCAATCGCCTCATTGGTCCTCTGAACCATCTCAGGACCCAAATAACTTCTCTCACCCGTCTCGTTCCAATGGATAGGTGATCTACACTTCCTTCCATAAAGCATCTCATACAGAGCCACTCCGATAGTCGCCTGATAACTGTAGTTGTACGAGAACTCAATCAAAGGGAGATACTTACTCCAAGATCCCCTAAAATCCAGCACACAGGCTCGCAACATGTCCTCCAATATTTGAATCGTCCTCTCAGACTATCTGTCTGTCTGAGGATGATAAGTGGTAATAAACCGTAACTGTGTGCCCATAGCCTTCTGCAGACTCTCCCAAAACTTGGAAGTGAAGGTGGGGTCCCTATCATATACTATCGACCTCGGAGCCCCATGAAGTCGAACAATTTCCTTCACATATAACTCATCATATTGCTCCACAGTATAAGTCGTCCTGACAGGTAAATAGTGGGCGGACTTGGTATACCTATCCACAACCACCCACACCGAGTCATGCTATCCCACGGTCCTCGGCAAACCAACCACGAAGTCCATGGTGGTATCTTCCCACTTCCATTCTGGAATCCCAAGAGGCTGCAACAATCTTGCTGGCCTCTGATGTTCAGCCTTGACCTGCTGACAAGTTAAGCACTTGGCCACTTAATCCACTACATCCCTCTTCATGCCCGACCACCAATACAAAGCTCTCAAATCCTGGTACATCTTCGTCGTATCCGGATGCAAGGAATAAGGAGTGGTATGCGATTCATCTAAGATCTCCCACCGAATATCAGAATCCATCGGAACGCAGATCCGACCCTTGTACTTCAGCAACCCCATCTCCGAGATAGAAAAGTCCTTAGCCACTCCGAATAAGAAATTCTCTCTGTGACCTCTCAACTGGGAATCTTTTCCCTGCGCCTCCTTGATCCTCTCAAAGAGCGTAGACTGAAGAGTGATGTTGGCTAACCGACCAACCACCAACTCTATACTCGCTCTAGTCATCTCCTCAGCTAGCTTATCAGATATCCGTCTCGAACTGAACAACTGTCCTGGGCCTTTCCAACTCAATGCATCAGCTGTTGGATTAGCTTATACAGGATCTTTATTTATTTTCATGTATATCTAATATTAAACAAATTAATACAAGATAGCCTAAAACATGTTTCTAAAATTGAATTCAAGAGAAACAAAGAATAGAATACTAACAGTATACGCAGCGGAATTAAGAGTCCTTCCTTCAGTTTCTCTAACTCTTGTATCCTTTCTGTCACAGAGTATTATCAAGAAATTGAACCGATCTTCTATTTTCTTCACAATCTTCCAATGTATCCTTAGAACCACCTAGACTAGTGTGGGAAATTCTCAACACATGAGATAGATATAGAGAGAAGAAGAGAAAATAACAAAGAGGTTTAGAAAAGGACTTGTGTTTAGAGAGAATCTAAAACTATCAGAAAATCTGACTTGAGACTTATCAAACTTCTTATTTTGACTTTTCTATAAGCACTCCTTTTATAGACTCAATTAGGCCATTTAATTTAATTAAAAAAATCAATAAAATAACAGCCATTTTGAAGCACTAGGTCGAAATTATCATGGGCTATAGGCCCGTGAAATTTTCCATTTGATTATAAGCTATTGGACTTAAAATCAAGACCTGTATTGTTTTCTATTGATTTAATTAATTAAATAATTATTTAAATCCTTTATCAAATTAATTATTTATAATTTGAACCTTGATTTAAACTTATTTATTAATTTACATACCAATTTATCTTAATTAATAAATCTGCCATAATTTCTCTTTTATTCTCAAAATTACACAACTCTGTGAAACTATCCAAAATTGACCTGGTCAACTTTGATAATTATAATTGATGATTAAATCAATTAATTGAGACTATCTAGATGATTTTATCCAAGGTACAATGGGGACCATGGGCCTATGAAATCAAGCTCCAATAAGTTATCATAAATCTAACAAATAAATTTACTAACTTATTAATTCCTCTCGACTCCACTATAGACTTGGAATTGCACTCTTGAATTCATAGAACGCTCTATAACAAATATAGATACGCTATTAATTATCCATTGTTACAACCATAATTGTCACTCAATCCTCTATAGACGGTCTACAATGAGATAGGACTAAAATACCGTTTTACCCTTCATTGTATTTTATCCTTAAAACACTTAGTTCCTTGTAAATGATATTTCAGTAAACTAATTTAATTACTGAAATGAGATCTCTATCATTTAACACCTTGAACCAAACTAAAAGGAAACCATCGTTTCACTTCTTCATCAGAAGCTATAGATGTTCATATCTATGATTAACACTCCCACTCAATTATACTACCGAGTTCCCAAGATGTAAGTATGGGCTAGTCCGTAGGGTAAGCTGGTAACGAACAAGTCAAAGAACTCAAATAATACAACCAGTTAGAATACTAACCACTCAGAATTGAGATTGAATTGACCAATGGTCAACTATATGATATGACTAGAATAGATAATAATGGTATGTTTACTTGTCTTATCAACTGTCAATATCGGTCCTGTCCGATGTAACAAATACATCCGATCTTATCTACTTTGCTAATGTTCTGGAAAGAACATAACATTGTAATGTGTAAGTAGATCATATTGTAGATTGGCAAGTCAGTGTAAATCCGGTGCACTGACTAATCTTAGGACTAACTTATTTTTGAACATATAATCATATTTATATTCCACTGTGATTACGTCACTATAAATAAGATTAGCTATATGCTCGGGATTTAATAGAAGTTTATATTAAACAAATAATCATGAAAATAAAACATGTGAGCAAAGTGATTGGCCAAGTCAAAAAATGATTTCTATTCTTTTATTGATAATAAAATGAGATTACAAAGAATTTGGGTTTTAATTAGGGCATAAAACCCCAACAAACTCCCACTTGCACTAATTGAAACTAATGCCTTAATTCTACTAATCCCATCTCCTTGATATGCTTATCAAATGTAGCTTCTGGTAGTGTCTTTGTAAACGAATTCGCAAGATTGTCTTCAGTTGCAATATTCATAACCTTCACATCTCCCCTGGCCACATATTCTCTAATAATGTGATACTTCCTTTCTATATGCTTACTCTTCTTGTGACTTCGAGGTTCTTTCGAGTTGGCTATCGCTCCTGTATTGTCACAAAACAACACAAGCGGTTTATCCATTTCTGGAATAACACCAAGATCCGAATAGAACTTCTTTAGCCAGACTATTTCCTTAGCTGCTTCTGACGCGACTATGTACTCAACCTCCATGGTGGAATCTGAGATTGCAGACTACTTTATGCTTCTCCAAATCACAACTCCACCCCCAAGAGTAAACACCATTCCAGAAGTAGACTTTCTGTCATCGACATCAGTCTAAAAATCTGAATCAGTGTAGCCTACAGGGTTCACAACACCACCCTTGTAGACTAACATATAATCCCTAGTCCGTCTCAAATACTTCAGGATATGCTTAACTGCTATCCAATGTTCCGGTCCAGGGTTTGACTAATACCTGCTCACTACTCCCAATGCATAGCAGATGTCTGGTCTAGTACATAACATGGCATACATCAGACTTCCAACTGCAGATGCGTAAGGAACTTTTCTCATTGCGTCTTCCTCTTCAGGAGTCTGGGGAGACTGCTTCTTTGAAAGATGAATTCCATGGCAGGACGGTAGACGTCCTTTCTTGGAATTTTTCATTGAGAAACGTTCAAACACTTTATCAATGTAAGCTGCTTGAGATAGAGCTAAAATTTTGTTCTTTCTATCCCTGATGATCTGGATACCTAGAACATAACTTGCTTCACCCAAATCCTTCATCTGGAATTGAGTGCTCAGCCAATTCTTCACATCTGATAATTTCTTAACATTGTTTCCAATGAGTAAGATATCATCTACATAAAGTACCAGGAATACCACTATTTGATTTGCCTTTAGTTGGTAAACACAGGGCTCATCAATATTTTGTTCAAAGCCATAGGTTTTGATTATTTCATCAAACCTACGATTCCAGGAACGAGAAGCTTGCTTAAGTCCATAGATGGACCTGTTTAACTTACAAATTTTTCCTTCTTGTCCAGATACTTTAAATCCTTCTGATTGATCCATATAAATGACCTCGCCAAGCTTTCCATTAAGAAAAGCTGTCTTGACGTCCATTTGCCAAATCTCATAGTCGAGAGCGGCTGCTATGGATAGGAGGATGCGAATGGATTTGAGCATGGCTACCAGACTAAAAGTTTCCTCATAGTCCACGCCTTCTCTTTGGGTATAACCCTTTGCAACTAATCGAGCTTTATAAGTCTCGATATTTCCATCAATGCCTTGTTTCTTCTTGTAGATCCACTTGCACCCAATGGCCCTAAAGTCACTAGGCGCTTCCACAAGATCCCAGACAGAATTTGAGTACATGGACTCCATTTCCTGTTTCATGGCTTCGAGCCATAGTTCTTTTTCAAGGCTAGCCATTGCTTGTTTGAAAGACAATGGATCATCATCACTAGTGTCACCAACAACCATATTGGTTTCACCATCCAAACCATAGCGAACTGGGTTTTTAGAAACCCTCCCACTACGACGAGGCTCCGTGACTATTTGCTCAGGAACAATGGTACTTTCTTCATTTAAATCGACTTGCATCGATTGTACATGAAGAGTGGGAATTTCTTCATCGACTTGCATTGATGACGATGGAACATTGGTTGGAGTCAATTCTTTAACCATCTCCTCTAAAACTACTTTGCTGCGAGGTTTAAAGTTCTGGACATAGTCATTTTCCAGAAAAGTAGCATTTGTAGAAGTAAACACTTTCTTTTCTGAATGACTATAGAAAAGTCCAACCCAAGTACCTTTAGGATAGCCAACAAACATTCAAACTTCAGTTTGTGGTTCTAGCTTTCCCTCCTTTTTCCTCAGGACGTGAGCGGGACACCCCCAGATTCTATAATGGTGTAAACTAGGTTCACGACCATTCCAGCGTTCTAAAGGTGTTTTGGGGATTGATTTTGACGGCACGACATTGAGAATGTCATTTGCGGTTTCAATTGCATGTCCCCAGAACGAAGTTGGTAGAGTTGAGTAACTAAGCATGCATCTAACCATTTCCAATAAAGTTCTGTTTCGGCATTCCGCTACACCATTTTGTTGCGGAGTGCCTGGGGCAGTAAGTTGTGATAAAATCCCAAGTTCAGTTAAATGATCTTGGAACTGCATATCCAAATATTCTCCACCCCTATCAGATCGCACGATCTTTAACCTTTTACCTAATTGGTTCTGAGCCATTGCTAGGAATTCCTGAAACTTTGAAAATGTTTCTGATTTCCTATGCATTAGGTAAAGACATGAGTATCTAGAGTAATCGTCAATGAAAGTGACGAAATACTCAAAACCACCCCTGGCTTGTATATTCAAAGGTCCACAAACATCTGAATGCACAAGACCAAGTGGTTCTTTGGACCTATCACCCTTTGCAGAGAATGGAAGCTTGGTCAGTTTGCCTTCTAGACAAGATTCACAGACAGGTAATTCACCTAAGGTGAGTTCCCTCTAAGGTCCATCCTTTGTAAGTCTTTGAATCCTATCATAGCCAATGCGACCTAGTCTCAAGTGCCATAAATACGTCATATTATTGTTATCGGTCTTTTGATGTTTATTGGTCCTAGGTTTAGCTACTTTGAATAAATCATTGTTAAGAGCGAGGGGTTCGTTAGGTCGCAGAATATAAAGCCCGTTTTCCAAACATGCAATACACAATTGTGATCCATTGAAAGAAATAGATATATTAAAACTTGTGAAAGTCATAACAAATCGTTCTAATCGCAACATGAAAACTGAAATTAAATTTCTACTAAAATCCAGAATAAAAAATACAACTTCTAAAATTAAGTATTTATTTCCGAACTTCAGACGAGATATTCCTCTAGCTTGGACCTTAACGAACGCTCCATTCCCAACTCTAAGCTTTAAGCTGCCTTTGTTCACTTCCTCTCACTATTCAAGAAGCTGTAAAGAGTTACAAACATGGTTAGTAGTTCCAGAATCATTAATCCAAACGGATTTATCATTCTCTAAAACACATGTTTCCAAGATAAATGAACTATAATCATTACCTTTGTTTTTCGCTGCTAGAAACTTAGGGCAATCTCGTTTCCAATGCCCCTTCTATTTGCAGTGAAAGCACTTATCTTTACCTTTCTTATTTTTCTTGTTCTTCCCCTTAGGCGTCTGTGCACTTGGTTGTGCACTCGTCTTTGCAGCCTTTGCAGGCTTGGGGTTGTTTATTTGTCCACATTTCCTATTGTTTCCAGCTTTCGAAGACGAAGCTTGGTTAGCTTCAGCCTTAGCTAGATGTGCAGCAACATCAGTAGTCTTATTTTCACCTCCTTTACTAGGTCCACCCATGACAGGCTCAATAATCTGAAGCTCGTTCATGAGCTGCATCAGACCATAGTTGAGTTGAGCATGAACATGCAGACACGGTGCAATCCGATAATTTACGGTGCCATCACGAACGTGCAGAGACGGTGCTACCCAAGCATTTACGGTACCATCACGAGCATTGACGGTGCCATCACTAACGTGCGGATACGGTGCTCGTTCTGGGGATTCCTCAATCATGACGAATTCAGAGTTGTCACCAATCAACTTTATGTTGATATTCTGCTTCCAATTAAGGAAGTTTTCATCAGTGAGTTTCTCCATCGAAAGTTGAGAAAGGATGGGAGTAGACACATACACTACTTAACTTAAAACTACAAATTACCAATAAAATAGAAATCAATCACATTTGCTCAATAAAACTTCTATTCACACAAATTTTAAGAAATAACACAACATATACCAAAAATATGTAAGATATGAGAAAAAATACCAAAAACAATCATATCTCTATTTATTTAGGTTTTTAACTAATCTATGATATTTTTGTCCCGGTTGCCAAGAGTCAAAAATACCATTAGTTAAATAGAGTTGTAAACTCATTTAATAATGGACACCACTATTAACAACCTACTATTCGATCAAAATAAGAAAACAAAATCTCTTATTTTATGAGCTAGACCCACGGTTTCAATAATCATAGATTTAATCCTATTAGTCACCGTAGGGGTGAGTCTAGTAGAATTTGACCTATAATTATCTATCTTTCGAAATCTAACCTTGTCAAAATAACTAATGAACACCTTCCGTAGGGGGACGAATCAAAGCGCCTCGAGGCCCCATTAAGCTATTGACTATGTTAAACCAACGGTGGAGATCGAATAAAATTCTTAAAATAAACTCATTATAAAATTAAAAATAGTATTTTTATTATTTATTTTTAGAAAATTAATGACTATGGTTTTTCCAAAAAAAAATTAAATAGATTAAAATTTTTAAAACCAAAGTCCTATAATTTCTTATTATTAATTCTAAAGTGTCACATTGAAACAAATTCAATTAATTTAGAATTAATTTGTTGCTAATCAATATTTATGTTTAACTAATATAATGAACCTATACAATTAAGTCCAACTCAGGTAAATGGGCCTTAACAATTGGGCTTGTATGGAGGAGGGCTGGGTCCAGTATGTCGTTCCCACTACAAAGGCCCCCTATCTTCCATACAAGGTCCAAAAGACAGGAATTTAAACCTTCGTTTTATTAATTATTATTAATAGATTAGACTCATTATAGTCATGCAAAGCAAATGGGCCTTCACAAGTGGAATCACCCACAAGAGAGGAATTTAAACTTTACATTTTCTAATGGGCCCAAATAAAACCTATAATTTTATGAATATTTTATTTGGCAAAATACCATATATCTGACAAACATATGGGCCACTATATGTATCTAAGCCCAATTGCAAAAATACCACATATAGTGCAAACAGACATGTTATAATTGGATGGGCCTAATCATGTTACTATATGAGCAATTCTATGAATTTATTCAAAAATACCACAATTTTATTTTCATTTGCAAAAATACCACAATTAATTATCTAGAATTTATCAAAAATATTCAAATTAATTAAATTTTTACAAAAAATAAGTCAATTTAAATGAAATTTATCAACAATTAACAATAGTTAATTTAAATTTCATTTATCAACAATCAACTTGGTTTTAGGTTAATTTGAAGAAAAAAAATATTAATTTAATTTAAATAGAATTTATCAACAATTAACCAAAGTTAATTTAAATCCCATTTATTAAAAAAAAATTATTAATTGGCTGAAAAAAATGATATTTTTCAAAATTTAACCAATTTAAATTTTAAAATCAATATCTAAACTATTTTCCAAAAATATCTGGTGTTGTTACAACTATTATCTAATATTTTAACCATTTAAAAAATAATAAAATACAAATAGTTATAACAACCCTAAAATATCTCAAATAGTTAAACAAATTCAAATATCCATAAAAATATCTAACTAACAATATTCAAATTTCAAATAATTTAAATATTAAAAACTATAGAATAAAAAGATATTTATATTTTCAAATAAAGATTTAATAAAAATTTCAAGAATTTAAATGAAAATATCTTAAATATCTGATATCATAATTCTAATATTTTAATATATTAAAAGATTTAAAATTAAGTTGTTAGTCTAATTTTAAATTTGAATTTGAATCTTTCTAGAAAATATCTAATTATTTAAATCTCAACTAACTAAAATATCTTATTTTAAAAAAATTAAATGATAAAACAAAAAAGATATTTTAGGTTTTAATTATAAATAATAAATTTCCACAAATTAAAAAAAAAAAAAAACTGGATGAACAGTACCCTAAACGGGTACTGTTCACCCTTGGCTGGGCTGCTGGTGGCGCGTGTGTGCGCGCTGGTGTGCGCGCGCGCATGGGAGCTAGTGCAAATTTTTTCCAAAAATTTTTTTTGAGCAATTTTTCAAACTAAAACTATTTTCTAATTAATTTTTTAACATGTTTTACACAAAATAAAGCATATGTAAAAATTAATAGCATAGAAAACACAACAAAATATCCTAAAAATTGCTAAAATTCACATAAAATCAATATGCTCATAAAAACATGAAAACCATCCAATTATTCAAACATATCAAATAATCTAATTTTAAACATGTTCATGCATGAAAATAAAGATTACCAAAGGCTCTGAGGCCAGTTGTTGGATTAGCTTATACATGATCTTTATTTATTTTCATGTATATCTAATATTAAACAAATTAATACAAGATAGCCTAAAACATGTTTCTAAAATTGAATTCAAGAGAAACAAAGAATAGAATACTTACAGTATACGCAACAGAATTAAGAGTCCTTCCTTCAGTTTCTCTAACTCTTGCATCCTTTCTATCACAGAGTATTATCAAGAAACTGAACCGATCTTCTATTTTCTTCACAATCCTCCAATGTATCCTTAGAACCACCTAGACTAGTGTGGGAAATTCTCAACACATGAGATAGATATAGAGAGAAGAAGAGAAAATAACAAAGAGGTTTAGAAAATGACTTGTGTTTAGAGAGAATCTAAAACTATCAGAAAATCTGACTTGAGACTTATCAAACTTCTTATTTTGACTTTTCTATAAGCACTCATTTTATAGACTCAATTAGGCCATTTAATTTAATTAAAAAATCAATAAAATAACAGCCATTTTGAAGCCCTAGGTCGAAATTATCATGGGCTATAGGCCCGTGAAATTTTCCATTTGATTATAAGCTCATTGGACTTAAAATCAAGACCTGTATTATTTTCTATTGATTTAATTAATTAAATAATTATTTAAATCCTTTATCAAATTAATTATTTATAATTTGAACCTTGATTTAAACTTATTTATTAATTTAGATACCAATTTATCTTAATTAATAAATTTGCCATAATTTCTCTTTTATTCTCAAAATTACACAACTCTGTGAAACTATCCAAAATTGACCTGGTCAACTTTGATAATTATAATTGATGATTAAATCAATTAATTGAGACTATCTAGATGATTTTATCCAAGGTACAATGGGGACCATGGGCCTATGAAATCAAGCTCCAATAAGTTATCATAAATCTAACAAATAAATTTACTAACTTATTAATTCCTCTCGACTCCACTATAGACTTGGAATTGCACTCTTGAATTCATAGAACGCTCTATAACAAATATAGATACGCTATTAATTATCCATTGTTACAACCATAATTGTCACTCAATCCTCTATAGACGGTCTACAATAAGATAGGACTAAAATATCGTTTTACCCCTCATTGTATTTTATCCTTAAAACACTTAGTTCCTTGTAAATGATATTTCAGTAAACTAATTTAATTACTGAAATGAGATCTCTATCATTTAACACCTTGAACCAAACTAAAAGGAAACCATCATTTCACTTCTTCATCAGAAGCTATAGATGTTCATATCTATGATTAACACTCCCACTCAATTATACTACCGAGTTCCCAAGATGTAAGTATGGGCCAGTCCGTAGGGTAAGCTGGTAACGAACAAGTCAAAGAACTCAAATAATACAATCAGTTAGAATACTAACCACTCAGAATTGAGATTGAATTGACTTATGGTCAACTATATGATATGACTAGAATAGATAATAACGGTATGTTTACTTGTCTTATCAACTGTCAATATCGGTCCTGTCCGATGTAACAAATACATCCGATCTTATCTACTTTGCTAATGTTCTGTAAAGAACATAACACTGTAATGTGTAAGTAGATCATATCGTAGATTGGCAAGTCAATGTAAATCCGGTGCACTGACTAATCTTAGGACTAACTTATTTTTGAACATATAATCATATTTATATTCCACTGTGATTACGTCACTATAAATAAAATTAGCTATATGCTCGGGATTTAATAGAAGTTTATATTAAACAAATAATCATGAAAATAAAACATGTGAGCAAAGTGATTGGCCAAGTCAAAAAATGATTTCTATTCTTTTATTGATAATAAAATGAGATTACAAAGAATTTGAGTTTCAATTAGGGCATAAAACCCCAACATCAGCCACTACATTAGCCTTCCGAGGATGGTATAGGATATCACAGTCATAATCCTTAACCAACTCTAGCCACCGTCTCTGGCGCATATTCAAATCCTTCTGAGTAAAGAAGTACTTCAAACTCTTGTGGTCGGTGTATATCTCACACTTATTACCATATCGATAATGTCTCCAAATCTTAAGTGCGAATACCACCGCTGCCAACTCCAGATCATGCGTGGGATATCTCTGCTCATACTCGTTCAACTGCCTCGATGCATAGGCTATCACCTTACTAGCTTGCATCAACACACACCCCAAACCCTGTCTGGAAGCATCACAATAAACCACAAACTTCTCATTATCTGTTGGCAGACTCAACACTGGCGCTGTGATCAGTCGCCGCTTCAACTCTTTGAAACTGTTCTCACATTTGTCTGTCCAAACATACTTTGTCTTCTTCTTTGTCAATTCTGTCAACAGCGTAGCTATCCTGCAGAATCCTTCAACAAATCGCCGATAATATCCTATCAATCCCAGAAAACTCCTCACTTCAGGAACACTGCTCGGTCTAGGCTAGTCTCTCACTGCCTCAATCTTACTTGGGTCAACCAGAATCCCCTCCTGACTGACGATATGGCCTAGAAATGCAACTTGCGGTAACTAGAACTCGCACTTGCTGAACTTAGCATATAACCTATGCTCCCTTAACCACTGCAAAACCAACCGTAGATGCTGCTCATGCTCTGTCTCTGACTGAGAGTACACCAAAATGTCGTCGATGAACATAATCACAAATTTATCCAAATAATCATTGAAAACCTTATTCATCATATCCATAAAAGCTGCTGGGGCATTGGTTAATCCAAAGGACATAACCATGAATTCATAGTGTCCATACCTCGTGCGGAAAGCAGTCTTTGGTATGTCATCTTCTTTGATCCTTAACTGGTGGTAACTTGACCGGAGATCAATCTTGGAAAACATTGTCCTTCCCTGTAGCTGGTCAAATAAATCATCGATCCTAGGCAGTGGATACTTATTCTTAATGGTCAACTTGTTCAACTCCCTGTAATCAATACACATCCTAAGAGATCCATCCTTTTTCTTGACGAACAACACTGGAGCACCCCATGGCGAGAAATTTGATATGATGAAACCCAAATCCAATAACTCCTGTAACTGAATCTTCAACTCTGCCGGAGCCATTTTGTAAGGTGTCCTAGATACCAGCTCCTCCCCTAGCGCCAACTCTATAACAAAGTCAATCTCCCGCTGCGACGACAACCCTGGTAGATCTGCTGGAAATAAATCTGGAAACTCATATACCAATCTGGTCTCACCGGTCTATCCGACATAACCCTAGAGGCATCCACAACATTCGTTAGGAATCCTATGCAACCCTCCTTCATCAGGTCCCTAGCCCTCAATGCTGAAATCGTAGGTACCTGCGAACCAGTAGATATCCCCACAAATACAAAGGGTACATCCCCTTCTGGTTCAAAAGTCACAATCCTGTGCTTGCAGTCAATTTTCGCCCCATACTTCGATAGCCAATCCATCCCTAGGATCATATCGAAGTCATCCATCACCAGCTCAATCAGATCAGTAAACAATTCCCTACCACCTACCTCTATTGGTAAAGCTCTAATTCACCTCCTAGAGACTACCAGTTCTCCAGTTGGCAACAAGGTCTGAAAATCCCTAGCATACAAAACACTAGGTCTACACAACTGATCTATCACTCTAGTAGACACAAACGAATGAGTAGCTCCCAAATCAAACAATGCAATATAAGAAGAACCAGCACTAAAAATCTGACTTGTCACAACCGAGGGGCTAGCCTCCGCCTCAGTCTGAGTCAAAGTAAATACTCTGGCAGGAGCGAGACTGTCGCTTTGCTTCGGCTCCTCTCTCCTGACTTATGGGCAGTCCCTTTTCAGATGATTGGTACTCCCAAAGACAAAGCAGGCCCTAATCCTGCACTCACCTTGGTGTCGTCGTCTGCACCATGGACACACTGGAAAACACCTCCAGTTGTCACTTTCGCCCTGATAGCCAGTAAAAGCACCCCGTGCCCTCCTATCTAAACTGGGAGGAACAAAGGAATCTGGGGCCTTCCTCTTCTGCTCACTGGAGCCACTACCCCGACTGGATCCAATAAAAGGAGACACTGTCCTCCTAGCATCGCGCCTAATAGCGCTTTCCTTCCAAATCTGATCTTTGGCCCCCTCAGATGTAAGAGCCTTGTCCACAACCTGATCATAGGTAGTAGCCTCTAGATCCAAGGTGATCTTCACATCACGGGCGATCATAATGTTCAATCCCCATATAAATATGTCTCTTCTTGCCGCATCAGTCGACACTAAATCTGGCACAAACTTCGCCAATCGGTCAAATCTCAAAGCATACTCAGTCACGGTCAATTGGTTCTGAGTCAGGTTGATGAACTCGCCAACCTTCGCAGCTCGAACTGCAACACTGTAATACTTCTCATTAAAGATATTTTTGAACTCTTCCCAAGTCATAATGGCCACATTCCTTCTCTGAACCACCACATCCCACTAGATGCGGGCATCCTCTCTAAACATGTAGCTAGCACAAGCTACCCTCTCGTTTCCCTCAACCCTCATAAAATCCAGAATTGAGGAAGTCATATTCATCCACTGCTCTGCCCGCAGTGGGTCTGATCCACCCTCAAAGGTGGGAGGATGCTGTTTCCTGAACCACTCATACAAAGGTTCCCACCTGTTCTCCATAATAGGTTGAACCGGCAATGGCGCCACAACGTGCTGAACTGGCAACCTAGTGACCTGTGGAGGGGCCTGCTGCCTCAACTATTGAAGTTCCTCCTCTGTTGTTGCAGTCTTGCTTCCATTTCGGCAAACATCTATTGCCAATTCTGTGGGGCAGGTGGAGGGTCCTGACCCTGGTTATCATCCTCGGCCCTACTGCCGCGGAGTCTAGATGATTGCCGAGGCATCTCAACAAATATGCCTGCAATCAACGACGCCGCTCATCAGGCATGATAACAACATCCAAAACCACCTCCCAACCACATCAGTCAACCATAAACAACAATCCACATAACATACAAATAACATATAGCATACAACGGGCCATGCCCTGACATCATGCATATATTAACTCACTCATCATGCTCTGTATGAAATAAGTAGGCAAACAAGGCATTCAAGCACGTATTCAAGCATATTAGTCAATCATACCAACCAAACCTGAGTCGAGCTTGTCACTGACAGCGAGCGTGCATGTTCGGTCAATCTCCAGAAACCATAAACCTTGGCTCGCTCTGATACCAAGTTGTAGCGCCCTACTTCCTTAGAGCTGTTACTAAGTGAGTTAAAAACGTGTGTTTAACTCACTAATCGAGGTTTTAAGACAAACGTGTAATTAAACCATAAACAGGGTCATAGACTTTGAAAATAATTATAGCACCTCCTTACATGTACGAAGCAACTCCATTACCTTATCCGTGGCCGATTCCACCATCGTCGCAGCCGCCATATCCGTACATGTATGGAGCAGGATCGTCCACATTACCTCCCCAATATCCATGGCTGATGCCGCCGCAACCACCACAACCACAATTGAAATAGTAAGACAATATGGCAAACAACGCAGCTGGTTTAGGAGACTAGATTTATATTATTGTTAGTTAATTGTTACAGTATTAACAATATGGATATTTGTTATCTTAATGAACTAAATTGAATATTTAATGTAATATTTTTATTTTTAAATATATCTATATTTAATAATTTAAAATTTAATTAATTAATTTTTAATTATTAAAATCATTTTATTAATTTTTTTATGCATGAAATAGTATTAGGGGCGACGCCTATTAATCAAGTATTAGGGGCGACACATTGGCGAAAAATATTCTCACATGTGAAAAACTTTGGGGCGACATCTCAGATTTTAAGGCGACCCACATGTCGCCCCTAATATACACTATTAGGTGCACTTTATTAGGGGCGGCTCATTAGAGACGATGCCGCCCCTAAAACTATGTTTTGTTGTAGTGTTTTTACCTACATTACTACAAAAAAGGCTTTTTAGGACTCGCGGGACGCGAGTCCTCTATTTAAGAGCCTTAAAAACTGAAGTTTTTTAGGACTCGCAACGGAATGTCTGCGAGTCCTAAAAGATATTGCTGAGTGCCTTTAAGTAAGGTTTTTATGACTCTCTTTGGGTGCCCTTAAAATTTATATTTTTAATTTTTAATTTTTTTTATTGTTATTTTAAAGTAAAAATTATGATTTAAATGAAACATTTATATACAAATTAATCTAAAAAATTATAGATTAAAATAACAAAACTTATACAAAGTATAATCGTCTTGACCTTAAAAAAAATATAACTAGATTTACAAAGTAAATAATTAACCACTCAAACAAGAATCATTTACTCTAATAAAAATTACAAATATAATAAAACACTAAATTCATTGTCAAATAACATATTTCTTCTTCTTGTCCTTGTACTCACCCTCGTCACTGTCTTTCCAAAGTAAGGATTGTCTGCCATGAATTTCTTTCTAAAATCATCTCTGAAACATGAAAAATCACATTATAATACACCAAACATGAAAAATTATAACTAGATTTTTATTGTAGTGTAAATAAATAAGTTTGCTCACAATTGTTACTAGGCCTGTGCAAAAAATTTTGCAACCCGCCCAACCCGAATACCTCGACCAAACCAACCCAAAAAAACAAAAAAAAATGCAGCCCGAAAAATCCGTCTTTCATTTCAAACCACCCAATCACTATATTGGGCGGGTTGAAATTTTTCGCAACCCGCCCAATGTAACCCGACCTGCCCAATTAAGAATTTGTCTACTTTTTTAATTTTATATTTATTTAATTATTAGTACTAAATTAAAATTATTATTTTTTATAAAAAAATCCTATATTTTAAAGTAAAAATTATTTTAGTTAGAAATACAAACTAAAAAATAGAGAAAGTAATAAAAAAATTTGGTGAAAAATGATTTTTTTTAGAAAAAAAAATTCGACGGTTTCGGCGGGTTAACCCACCCTAAACGCCCAAACTGATGGTTGGGTTGAACTTCAATTTTTTTTAATTGGGTGGGTTACGGGTTGAAAAGTACCAACTCGATTATGAGTTTTGGTTTGTCAAAAATCTACCCAAATCGACCAATGAACACCCCTAATTGTTACACAACTCTCTTGCTACCAATGTCTCAGTCCAAGTGTGACAACATATTCATTGCGATATCATTTATAGGAGTATTGTCATTAAAATTTTGAAGAGAAAACATTGAAGTATAAAAGTAAATCAAACATAAAATCAGACAACATATCCCCTAATTTACTAGCCTAGCCATCTGTCACAATCAACACAAACAATTCAAACAAATCAAACAACACACATGTTTTCATCCATATATCACCGCAGCACACAAAATTCTCAGAACCTACTTCACTAATACATACAAGTTTTCAACCTTCCGTTATTACCACATCACATAAAATTTTCATAACCTACTTCACTACGGATGAATATCTAAGATATCTAAACTCCACTAAAGTTATACACTTTATATTAAAAATAAAAAAAAAATCAAATACACCATACCTCTCGCAAGCCAACTACTAATCCAATGCTTTAAGACCAATCGAAATATTAACCTACACATTAATATCAACATTATATTTAATTTTGTAAACTTTCACATAAATATAATTTAAATAATAAATCATGTATTTAATTTAAACACTTTTATTTTTTTGTTAATTAGTGTCGTATATATATATATATATGTTTAAAGAATGTGTAACATATATATATATATATAACTATCTATATTATATATACAATTACTATCATTTTTCAAATTTTTAGAAATAAAAATTCAAATATTATCCCCACATAATATTTCAAAACGATGAAATATCTAATCTAAAATTGGTAATCTATATCCTAAAAACATAAAACATAATATACCCAAAAATAAAATTCAATACAATATACATAATTTAAATAGAACATTTAAATATAAATAATTAATAATAAAAAATGTTTGATGGAAAAAAATACTTGCCTACCAGCCAGCCCGGAGCCTAGCCCAGCCACCCCCAGTCGTCCCCTAGCCAGCCCCGTCCCTGCCCACCAGCCAACCCAGTTGTCGCCCACCAACCGACCCCCCGCCAGCCCTGAGCCTAGCCCAGCCCGAACCCCTCTCTGGGCCGTAAAACCCCAGCCAGCCCCGAGCCCCTCCCTGCGTTGTCGACCCGAGCCCAGCCCAGCCCAGCCCAGCCCCGAACCCCTCCCTGCACCGTCGACCCCCAGCCAGCCCCGAGCCCCTCCCTACGCCGTCGACCCGAGCCCAACTGTTTAACGCCCAAAATGTGACTACACTAAGCGGTAGTTGTAGTAAGATCGGGCGGTCGATCCACAAGGAGGTAACCTAAAATCAAAAGGTTAGTAGAAAATAGCACAAAAAGTTAGTAACAAGAAGTAAATAAAATTGTAAATGGAAAGATGTTTGAGATTTTGGTATTGTATTTTGATAACGTGATGAAATGAGATAAGTGAAATAAAGGTAAGATGTAATCAAGAGTTTGAGAAAATGAAAGGTTTCAAGAATCATTCATATGTTTGTTTAGTTACTTGGTTACTTGATTTATAAAAATACACAAGTAAATAGTTCACATCCCAACATTTACTTGGAAAATCTAACATTAAAGTCCATAGTTTTTCTAACAAAAGTTCATTTGAGTTATAAAGTTCTTTACTTTAAAAGCACAATGTTAATCTTATGAAAAATCTAAAAGTGACAAAATACCCAATGGCAATAATGCAATAGAAGATTAGACATAAAATTATGTATCAATATTACTTTTACTAATTAGAAGCACATAGAAAGAGCATGACTAATCCTATATACTATTAGCATAAGTAAATAGAGATAACAAAATAAAGATAGAGATGAAAGAACATAAATAACTCAAATATATTACATTAAGAACATAGTAAATCAAAATAGCAAAATAACATCACTTGCATATGGAATCATCCCTAACCTTCCTAGGAAGATTAGGCCATTATGCTCATGATTCTCACAAAGTTCTAAGAAGAAAATATGAGAAGAAAGTGAGTAGAAATTTTGCTATAGTTTCATTACTCTAAAAATTACATACATAATGTGAAGAGAGTGTCCCTATTTATAGATGGAGAAAATGACTAAAAAGAAATTAAACAACAAAATGGGGTTTACAAAATAAATCTGAAATATTAATAATAAGATATGATTTTGAAAAATCAAATCTTATTATTAATATTACCCTAGCTATTTTTGTGTATAGTCAAAATTCTCCTTTTCTAAAATACCACAAAAACATGAGCTTTAAAGCTCAAAATGGCAATTTTACAAACCCAATACCCACAAAATATGGCTGGTGACACAAGAGGGTTTTGACCCACTTTCAGCCAATGAGGAGGTGCCACATAGGCACTAGCTAGGAGAGGAGAAAAATGGATTTGGGCTGCTGGAAGTTGGGTCACGTTGGGAGCTTGCTATCTTGCTGAAGGAATGCATTTGGGCTTTTGGACCTTTGGGCCTGGCAATCCGTTGGAGGGACTAACATGAGGGAACAAATGAGGGAAATAATGCTTGCTGAGACTTGCTAATTGATGGAGCTGAAGGAGGCGACGTGGCAGGGCATGATTGGCTGGCAGGGAGGCTGGCAGGAAGGCTGACAGGCGGTGGCTCGGCTCGCGCTCGGCTAGGTGGCTCGGCTGGCTGTGGCTTGGAACCGTGGGCCTGGAACCGTGGGCCTCCTTTGGGTTTCAAATGAAACAACAAAAAAAAGAAGTTAACTACAATAATGTCATTTTTCAAGTTTAATTCTTTTCTTTTCTTTTTTTTATATTTTTTCTTTTAATTAGGCTCAAATGCATTATAATTCATGTAAATTAAATTAAAACTAATATTTTCCATTTAAAGAATATATCATAATAAATTCAAGAAAATATTATTCAAAACTTAATTTAATTTGAACTTAAACTTGATAAAATGACATCTTTTGAGCACTAATCACCAACCCAGCCCAGAACCCCTCCCTGCGCCGTCAACCCCCAGCTAGCCCCGAACCCCTCCCTGCGTCGTCGACCCCTAGCCAGCCCCTCCCTGCACCGTCGACCCGAGCCCAGCCCAGCCCAGCCCAGCCCCGAACCCCTCCCTACGCCATCGAACGAACCTCCCAGCCAGCCCCGAGCCCAGCCCCCTAGCTACCCCCGTCGGCCACCACCCGACCTCCAGCCCCATTCTCTTCTCTTTCTTTAAGGTTAGATCTGAAAAAATAAACCCTAAACTACTTAATTTTAACTATTAATTAAGTGTGCATATTATGATAGAAATATGCTTATAGTCATAATTTTATTAATAAGATGTATTGGTGAAATGGTAAAGGTTTAACTTAATTTATGGGGCGAGGATTCGAAACTTGGTAACACCATATATATATATATATATTTAAAAAAAATCAAATTTGTAAAGAATTCTTTTAGGACTCCGCGAGCCCTCAAATAATTCTTTTAGGAAGTCCAAGAGATGTATATTAAAAAAACAAATCAAACTTTTAGGACATGCATGACTTTTTAGTGTCCTAAAAGAGTGTTTTTGTAGTAGTGCTAGTATATAAATTCAGAAAGTAGAATAGTTGTATTCTTTAAGGTTTTGTTTGAATAGTGAGACTAAATATGATTAGATTGAATTAAAAAATAATGAAGAATGAATGAGTGGATTATTTGTCAAAAATAAATTATAAGAAAATATGTTAGATGCATAATGAAAATTTGTTTTTTTACCATGGAAATACATGAAGATGGTGATTGGATTGGAAAAATTATCTCAAATTTTTTAGTAGGAATAAGTTATCCTAAACTAATTAGGGGTCATTTAAGTTGTTAGATTTAGTTTTTTCAATATTCTCTTTAATTTGATTTGTTAACCAAATTACATAGTATAAGTTATTCAATTCTATTCGATCTAATCTCACTTTTCAAACGTTATGGAAATTGGGATTGGATGGGTTATTATATATTGATTCGAGCATATATATTTAACAATATTAATTATTAAAGATTAAGTGTAAGTATGGTAGCAAGTAATTAACACTGAGGCATGAAATGAAATGTTTCGTTGAAGATGGCATCCTCATCCTCATCCTCATCCTCAAACGATGACTGGTTTGAAGCTGCCGGAGAAGGGAATTTAAAGGTTGTGAAGGATTTGGTTGAAGCCAACCCTGAAATATTGAGAGCAAGACATCCATATACCCAGGAGACGGCTCTCCATATTGCAGCCAGCAACGGACATGTGGATATTGTAGAAGAGTTGGTTTCCAAAATGGAAGAAAAAGATTTAGAAATGAAGGATAATCAGAAATGGACGGCTCTTGCCTCAGCTACAAGGAGTGGAATCACCAGAATTGCCAAGTGTTTGGTTCAAAAGAACAGTAGATTAGTTACCATTTTGTGTGGTCTTGGAGAACATAGTATCCTACCACTTGAATGGGTACTCACCTATGGTCACAAGGACATGGGTCGATATATGTACGCTGTCACGCCAATCGAACAATTGTCCCCGCCACACAACAAGTCACGTGGAGCTAGGGTCCTCCAGATGAGTATAGAGGCGCAATGGTATGGTAAGTAACCCATTAATTAACTTTAATTATTATTAACAACACTCACTAGTTAGAATTTAAATAAACAAGAATAAAATCTAGCTAATATTTAACTAAAAGAACCAAAAAAAATATTTAAAATTAACAAGAATTCACCCATGAGTAGCATTTAAGATTTAAGTAATAAATATCGTTCACTGATAGAATAATTGGTACAATTATAGATTTATATATATATATATATAATGAGCATTATTATTTGATATCATCATATGATATTCAACTAACTATGTAATGTGATTAAATAAAATATATAGGACTGGTAATAAATTACACTAATTACTGTATACTAGATAAAGTAGTCTTGGGCACTGAATCTTACCAATATTTCTAGGTCGCTAGTTCCGCTGAATAATCACAAGTAGTACGTGTTATTCAAAATCAAGAAGAAGAAGTCAAATAGAGTATAACAAATAATCCTCATTTTATTTTCAACAGATGTTGCTTTGCAATTAGTTGAGCATTGCCCAGATCTGGTTGAGGACGGTAATGTCATCTTCTCATTCGCTACTAATAGAGACTTTACTGCCTTTCCGAGTGGATGTCGACTCAAATTTTGGCAGCAATGGATATATGACTACTGTAAGTTGTACATGATTTTTTTTTTTCGTTTTTTGGTATTAATACATATAATGTGAAAAACTACGTACTTCTTAAGTTAATGAATTATAAGATTCGATTTAAACAAGTGAATAAATAATAGGTGCTAGAAAGTAAAGAACACAAGTAGATTTTTACAAGGTTCATTGGTAAAAATTAGTTACTTCTTGGGTCACAAAGACAGGAGCAAAATTATTTTATTATAGCAAATTTTGATTTTTACAAATTATAAAATCAACATGCTAATTTGCTAAAGAATAATTTGAAGCTCATAGTAAGATTTACAATTACCCTAAGTTGAGTCTCCCACTCAACTTTCTAAACTTCTAAATCCCTCATAAGAATGATTGAAATCTCTTCAGCACCAAGTCTCAGATAGAAAAGAGAATAAAGACAGAATATACAATTGAATATTTTTATCAGCTCAAAAGATGCTGATGAATTCTTTTCATTTATATAGGCACTTTTCTGCATATTACATTGTATAACAGTAGCCATTACAATTCTTACACGTATTCAATATTACTAACAGAATTGGAATATTGTGTAACAAATTCCTCAAACTCTGTGCAATCATTACAGCTGTGATTTGCCAGGGACCACTAGAGCCTAGAACATTCTGTTGCAGTAAGCATTCTGCTGCATTGCTGGTGCAGGTGGATTTCATGTCTTAACACCACCCCTCAAACGCAGGGGTGATTGATACACTCCAAGTTTGTTGATTAAGAACTGAAATCTCTCAGCTGATAGTCCTTTAGTAAAGCAATCAGCAATCTGGTCTGCAGACGAGACATGTCGAACCTCAAGCTCCTTCTTCAATACTTTGTCCCTAACGAAATGTACGTCAAGTTCGATATGCTTCGTGCGTGCATGATATACTGGATTGGAGGCTAAGGCAGCAGCACTAGCGTTATCACACCATGTCACAGATCTTGCTGCTAGAGGAAAATTCAGTTCTTTCAACAAAGACTCTATCCATGCTATTTCAGCTGATACATGAGCTAGAGCTCTATATTCGGATTCCGTGCTTGATCTTGATACTACGGCTTGTTTCTTTGATGACCAAGAGACTAGTGCATCACCCAAGTAGACACAATATCCAGCAACCGATTTCCTATCATCGGGGCAACATGCCCAGTCCGCATCAGAGTATCCTACTAGACTCAAATGGTCACTTACCCCAATATGCAGTCCATGGTTTGCAGTACCTTTTAAGTACCTTAGGATTCGTTTGGCACCACTCCAGTGACTAGTTGTCGGTTCTTGAAGAAACTGGCTAAGCTTGTTCACAGCATAAGCAATATCAGGCCTTGTATGACACAAGTATTGTAGTGCTCCCATTAAGCTTGGGTTGCTCAATTTTTCTCCATCTAACTTTGAGATCGGTTTTCCAGTTGCAATAGGAGTTGAAGTCGGCTTGAGATTGGTCATTTTGTGTCTCTAAAGTAATTCTTCTATATATTTGGATTGAGTAAGATAAAGGCCAGATTCATCTCTATACACTTCAATACCAAGGAAGTAGTTCAATGGACCAAGATCTTTTAAAACAAAGCTCTTATTCAGCACTTCAGTAAACTGGTTCAGCTTGCTGGAATTATTCCCAGTGACAATAATGTCATCTACATAAATAAGTACCAAAATAATCACTTTGTCTTTGTGGAGAAAAAACAAGGAGTTATCTGCTCTTGAACTTTTGAACTCCCACTGCAGTAAGGTGTTTCTTAGTCTCTCAAACCAAGCTCTAGGAGCTTGCTTCAAGCCATAGAGAGACATGTGTAGTTTGCAAACATATTCAGGCCGTTTTGGATCGACAAAGCCTTCCGGTTGACTCATATACACATCCTCTTCCAAGTACCCGTTTAGAAACGCATTATTGATGTCAAGTTGCTTGATAGGCCATTGTTTAGAGACTGCAATTGTAAGTATTACCCGAACTATAGATGCTTTCACAACGGGGCTGAACGTTTCCCTAAACTCAATACCAGGCTGCTGATGGAAACCTTTTGCTACCAGGCGAGCTTTAAACCGCTGGAATGACCCATCGGAGTTGGTCTTTACCTTGAATACCCACTTGTTTCCCACAAGATTATACTGAGTAGATGGTGGAACAAGAGACCACGTTTGGTTGTCCTGAAGGGCTTGAATTTCTTGGTTCATGGCTGATTTCCACCCCTCAAGGGCAAGTGCTTCAGTGACAGTAGTGGGCTCAAGATGTTGACGACTCCATTTAGAGGCACCCAAATAGACCTTCGGCTTGTAGATGCCTTCCTTCACCCTCGTAATCATGGGGTGAGTAGGGCGTGGAGGAGGAGGAGGAGTCGTGGCACACTCGCTGGAAGAGGAGATCGGCGAATGGGTGCTGGAATGAGAACAGTCCATAGCAGAATCAGCATGTTGAGGCAGAGAAATAGGAGTAAGTGGGCATACCTCAGTAGATGGTGAGGACATGGACGTGCTGACCGAAGGTGGTGCTGCAGAGGACAAAAGAGAGGGGGATGGAGTAGTAGAGCTGGCATGTGTACCTGAAACAGAATCAGTAGAAATAATAACAGAGGGAAATGGGAGATGTACCCAGGAGCCAAAAGAAGAAGTGGATTCAGGTTTGTAATTGTTCAAAAAACCAGCAGAAAATGGAAAATCTTGCTCATTAAACTTAACATCTCGAGATAAGTAGACACGACCCGTAGAACTTAAGCATTTATACCCCTTACAAGACTCACTAAAGCCAAGATTAACACACTTAAGGGGCCGAAACCCAAACTTGTGAGGGAGATAAGGTCGAATATTAGGAAAGCACGTGGAACCAAACACTTTGAGGGAGTGATAGTCAGGAACTTTGTTAAACAAGACCTCAAATGGAGAGATATTGTGCAGAACAGGTGTAGGGAGTCGATTGATGAGGTAGACAGCAGCTTGAAAGGCATCAACCCAAAATTTTAGGGGCATGGAAGCTTGAGCTAAGAGTGTGAGCCCCATTTCGACAATATGCCGATGTTTGCGCTCGGCGCTCCCATTTTGCGCCGAGGTATGGGGACAGGAATGTTGAAAATGGATGCCCTTGTCATGAAGATTTTTGGTAAAGGAGACAAATTCGCCTCCCCAATCTGACCTTATTGTTTTGATGCACCTATCAAATTGACATGTAGAGAAGCTAACACTTGTTTCATGACCCTAGATGAGGGGTGGCCCAAACGTTGGTGCCAAACACTACCCAGAACAGACCTATTTTCATTAACTTTTGACTTAGGTACATTAGAAGAGGAAACAGTAGAAACGCCAGCAAAGTGTTGAAAAGCAGAGGGTTGAGGAGCAGTTTGGGAGGGAATGGAGGTAGTGTCTAGGTGATACAATCCATCTTTAAGTGTCCCGTGCAGCAGCACCTTCTTTGTGTCCTTGTCCTTCACAAAACAACACTTAGAATGAAACTCCATTAGTACATTATTATCCAAGGTAAGTTGTGACACACTAATAAGATTTTTGGCTATTTTGGGCACATGAAGCAAGTTGTTGAGCAATAATGGTTGAGCAGAATTTGTAGAAATACATCCAGAGCCAATATGAGAGATTGAAAGCATATTACCATCACCAATTGTGAGTTTCTCCTTACCACCATAAGGTGTGTGAACGGTCAGATTGTCAAGATTGGAAGTGAGATGTGTTGATGCTCCACTATCGGCGAACCATGCTCCATGATCAATGACCTCCGGGGTGGCCACAAAAGCATGATAACGAACTGTCGAAGGCAGCTGCACCAGTGGCGGTGGCGCCGGAGGCACTCTGTGCTGGAGTCTGATCAGGTCCAGGAGTCGTCATGACGGGGTGGCCGGTGGACAGGCGACTGATACCAAGATAGAAAAGAGAATAAAGACAGAATATACGATTGAATATTTTTATCAGCTCAAAAGATGCTGATGAATTCTTTTCATTTATATAGGCACTTTTCTGCATATTACATTGTATAACAGTAGCCATTACAATTCTTACACGTATTCAATATTACTAACAGAATTGGAATATTGTGTAACAAATTCCTCAAACTCTGTGCAATCATTACAACTATGATTTGCCAGGGACCACTAGCGCCTAGAACATTCTGTTGCAGTAAGCATTCTGCTGCATTGCTGGTGCAGGTGGATTTCATGTCTTAACAGTCTCTAAAATCCATGCAGAACTCCCAGAACATATCCCTCTGTTCATCACTCAATAGAATCAGAAAACTTGAAACATTAACAAAAAAACCTGCAACAAAAAGGTTAGAGAGAAAATAACAAGAACCAACAAAACTCTCTGCAACAATGAAAATGATTAGATCAACTACCAAGATCTAAAAACAACCAGTATATATAAGCAGGTAGTAATTCTAAGAGAAACTCCTATAATAACAAACTAAACACAATTAGTTAAACCCAAACTAAAAAACGATTCCAAGTGAAACCATGAAATCTCCAATCAATACATAACTCAGATGCATCTAAGATCATGATTTGCCAAATAATAACACCTGCAGAAAAACATAAGTTGTGTTTGGTAAGATTTTTGTTTTTGAATTTTTTAAACACAAAAATAGAAATATTATTTTTATTTTTGTTTCTTTATTTTTAAAAAATAAAAATATGTTTGATAACTATTTTTGTTTTTTGTTTTTAAAAACAAAAAATAATAAATACGTTTGATAACTTTTATTTTTATTTTTTCTTAACAATATAACATGAGGTGTTGATTTGAATAAGAGAAAAAAAAAACGAAAAGTAAAAAATGGTTTAAAAAAATTTTGAAAGTGAAACTTTTTGTATTCAAAATTTAATGAATTTTAATTAAATTTTTTTAAAAATAATAAATAAAAATAGAATTGTCAAACACTATTTTATGTTTAATTTTTAAAATTTTAACTAATTAAATAAAAAACTATTTTTTTAAGAGTTACCAAACAACTCTTTAGTTATTACATAATGTTTTTTTTTTCTTCTCTAAACCTAAAGTACTTTTTCTATTTCCAAATTTAAACGTTTTAAACAGTATAATTACTTGATAAGACTTATAAATAAAGGATTCCAAAGATATCCAAACACACATATAACTTATCCAATACTGTTAACAAAGCATAATTTGGTTAAATAATGTATAAATTAATTTGTATTGGGAATTTGAACCTCCTCCAACATTAAGTTGATTACCAAACAACAAATACATCAAAGATTAAAACACAAAAACAAGAAAAGAAAAACAAACAATTAGATTTTCTAGGTCGTTTTAGCTTCAACTATCAAACCAGTCCCCATATCTACAACATTCATGTGTTTTCTTTCATATTTATAAAATTCTAATTCAATCAAGTAAGATAAGAGAAGTAACTCATATTTATATAAAAATAAATTACATAGGCACACAATAATATAATAAATTATTTTAATATAATAAGTCTCAAGAAATATGGTGTTGAAAATATTTATCAGAATATGAGTGTATTTATTATTATTATTCTTATATAAATGTACGTATTAATATTCTTACACAATCATTTCTAATAATAATATATCTCACTCATTTTCTCTCCGAATAGGTATTGACATACCAAAAAATGTTGATGCCAAAAGTGACATTCGTATAAATGTCCCGACCATAGAAGATAGCCAAAGTTCGAAAAGCAGTGAGATATTTAATATATTTCTTATTCATTTTGGGTATTATTTATTATTAGAATATTATAATTAAAACTAGGGGAATAGTAAGGTAGGTCATTTTCAGGGGGACGTATTAATATGTTTATTTTCATTTTTTTAGTACATAGATATTGTAGCTCAAATTTCCAATTTTTTTTATATGATATGATATTGTACATTGTAGTTATAGAGGACTTCCCCAAATTTTCAATAAATTTTAGACAATTTAGTGTATCGAAATCAAAATTCAAATAGCTTATTGCACGCGTATATGTTTATGATTTTATATGTACATGCAACAAGTTGTTTGAATCTTGTTTCCGACTTTCTAAATTATTCATAATTTTTTAAAAAAATTTGTGGGAGATCTCTTATAAATATATAACTATATAATGTATAACATCATATAAAAAAAAATTAAAAAATTATGAACAAAAAAGAATAAAGAACTACCGGTAGATTCTCTTGAAATGATCTATTACAGTCTCTCCCTATTTAACTATAGGAGTAAATCAACCTATTTCATTAATTAGTGTTTCATCTATCGTTAATATATATCTTGTATTATTCTCTAGGTACATTTCAACAGCGTTTTGCTTCAGTTCTCCTTAAAATTCTAGGTACAAATTCTTCAATCATAGAAATTAAATTCAATCAAATGACTGTCGTAATTTGTGCAATTTTCTAGCTATAAAGGTATAATTCAGATGTTCTATATAGATATAAGTAATCATCTCTCTCTATCTATACCTATACCTATACCTATAGGAATAAAGAGGATACAAGAAATGAAATTAAGGCATCATTACTCGTCGAGATTGCTAAAAAGCATCTGCCAAGAGATAAAAACTTTACACAGGGTGAATGGAAGGGTCTCAGTATATCCGGCCTTTTACAAATCTGCCGAAGAAGGAGTCGTTGATATCTTTGTTGGTTTAGCAAAGACAAATCCTCAACTTGTGCTTTATTATAATGTTGAAGGGAGGAATGTTTTCATGGCAGCAATTGAATATCGGCAACCACAAATTTATTGCCTTATGCATGGGGTTTCTACAAGAAAAGTAACGATAGCATCGGTGGATTGTGCACTTAATACCATGCTACACATGGCTGGATTGTTGGCCCCTTCTAATCAACTTAACAAAATCCCTGGTGCCGCATTGCAAATGCAAAGTGAGCTACAATGGTTTAAGGTACGTATTGGCTATTGCATTTACCATATAATATAGACCTCGATCGATCATGAAACACATATGTTATATCATCATATGAAATGATTTATATATTTATAAATGTAGGAAATTGAGTCAATTACTTTGCCGAAACATTTATATTATAAGAACCGTGATGGACTGACACCACGAGAGCTGTTTACGAAAGAACACAAAGAGTTGATGAAAGATGGAGAAACTTGGATGAAAGACACAGCGAGTTCTTGCAGTCTGGTAGGCTCTCTCATCGCTACCATAATGTTTGCTGTAGCTTTCACTGTTCCGGGAGGCAACGACCAAAACACAGGCTTTCCAATGTTTTTACACAAAAAGTTATTTAAGATTTTCATAATATCGGATGCTATATCACTCTTCTCGGCCACAGCCTCGGTGTTAATGTTTTTGGGAATGCTTACATCGCGTTATGCAGAAGATGATTTCCTCAAATCCTTGCCCACAAAGATAGTGATAGGCCTTCTTACACTTTTCATATCTATCGCAACAATGACAATCGCATTTTGTGCTGCCCTTTTAATTGTGTTCAGCAAAGACTCTGCGTTTATCGTTACTCTCTTCTTGCTTGCTGGACTTCCGATTACTTTGTTTGGGTGGATGCAGTTTCCTCTTCTTGTACAGATTGTCAATTCCACCTATGGACCAAGCATTTTTAACCGGAATGTTAAACGCTGGTTGTAGCTAGGTTCCTTTTATGTGTGTGTGTGCACATGAAAACAAATTACATTTAGTTTTCATTTTCCATTTCAAGTATTGATCATTACCGGTGCAATGACACTCTTGTACTATTTATTTTAAAGAGAATTGACTTTCTATGTTTGGAAATAAAATTATATCTATATATATTGCTACTTCTTTTAGAAGATATTTAGTGTATAAATGTAAAAGAAAATATTATGTATGCAGATATATATACAATTGGTAATGAAAATTCTCCAACGAATCAAAATATTTTCATCTGCTCTACAAGACTATTTTGACATTCCACGCTGTCTTCAGATTTTCACAATATACATGCTTAAAATATAAATTTTCTCAAGAAAACAAAGATGCATATGATATTTACGGATATTTCATGTACCACTGCAAAATATCCATTTTTGTGTCAACTTTTTCACCCCAGTCAAAATTGTTAACCAAAAATATGGGAACATGGAGATTTTAAGCGTCGGTCTTAAAACAACACTTAAAAACTCTATGTTTTGAGCATTAGTCAATAATTGATACTATATGAACAAGAGTGTTGTTATTTGACACCTTAAGGTGTTCAACACCACATGAGGTGACAACCTATGGTTTATTAGCGATATCACATAATATTTATTAAATTCAAATGTGTGGGACCCGATATTGAATTGCACCAATAATGATACGCTATCTCATTATGGTATTGGGCACTAGTGGTGCCCCTTAACAATTCTCTATGAACAAAGGGTATATTTAGTTGGACTTTAACTTTAGTTTTTAGCTTATTATAAGAAGCTATTCTTTAAGAAGATATTGATGCTAGCTCATTTTAAAACAACTTTTTAGAGCTAAAAGCTAAAATACATTGAAAACTCAAGTTGGCATCACTTGTGCTTGCTAATGGGCACCATTGGTGCTCAACACCACAAGAATGTGGCATATCACTATTGGTGCAATTTAATATTGGGTCCCATTTATTTGAATTTAATAAATATTATGGGGTATTGCTAACCAATCATAGAGTGCCACCTTATGTAGTGTTGGACATATTAAAGTGTCAAATAACAACACTCTTTTACTTTGAGCTTCTCAAAAAGTTCTTAGAGAAGTTCCAAAGAGTTGCTTAAGAAATAGTTTTTTTTACTAAAAAGATAAAGTAGATAGTAAATCCAACCCAGCTTTAAAATTGATTGTTAAATTCTTTTATTCTTAAAAGTGTATTTAAGCCTAGCCTACCAAAGCTTCAAGAAAAAATTACATACATCATCTTAAATCATCAAAAAAAATTGAAATATATGGTGCATATTTTTTATACAATACTTTATTTGAAATATACGAATTTAATTAAAAAAAATTATACTGATCTAATTTTTATTCTTTCAACTCACGTGTTTTTCTCTTTTCATTTGTAAACCCTCTTTCTCTCTCCACCATTCATTCTCAATCCCTCTCTCCTCTGTTTGTTCCTCCTTTTTTTTTCTAGCCTCGCCTTTCAAGTTTCATCTCTACCTACTCACCATTTTTGTTGGTTTTGTGTTTGAATCATTGGTTTTCAAGTTTTTGGATTTGTCCTAAAATGGCAATCACGTGATTAGGGTTTGGATCCCCTTCTTCTAAAGAACCTCCCATTACTTCTTCAAGTAGTGCTAAAAAAATGAAGAGGAAAGCTCTTCTCTCTCAAATGAAAAGTGAAAATCAACTGCAAAAAGCATAAGTTAAGTCTACAATTGTTGCTGCTAGTAAGAGAATGGATCGAAACTCATATATCAATATATTGAAGGTTGCTCCATTGTTGATATTGAAGATTTTGTTTTATAATTTTGACTTGTTTAATTTATTAATCTTTGATAAGTTTTCCATTCGATGATAGATTATCGACAAGCTTTGTTTTATATTCTAGCGATAGTATTTAGTTTTGTGTTTTAGAATGTTATTCCTCTGTTTTAGCTTCATGATTTTGCTAATTATATTGGGGTTTTTAAATTTTAGATTAATATGATTTCACGCACTATAAGAAATTATGGTTTTTGTGGGGATGAATTTCGCCGCAAATAGTATTTGTGATGAAAATTTGCCGCAAATACTTCGTCACAAAATTATCATCGTAAATACCATTATTTTCTGCAAAAAAAATGTCCGCCACAAATAACCTCATTATTTGTGGCGAAAAAATCGCCGCAAATATCAATATACCCGTCGCAAATAATTTTGGGTTTTTTCATAATTGATTCTTATTTGCAGCGAAAATTTAAAATAATTTACCGCAAAGTCATTTTATTCATCGCAAATAATGGCTGATTTGTCTTGTCTGACTCTTATTTGCGGCGAATAATTCGCCGCAAATAGTGTAACAGAAATAAAAAATAAAAAAAATTCAAATTTCATATATATAATAAATTTTAAAATTAGAATTGTAGTCTCAATTAATTGATACAAAAATAGACCATACAATCTAATATTGATAATTGTCTTAATAGTATTAAAACAAATAAACACTACTATTTATATAACTATATAATCTATCCTAAGTTGATCGCATCATCATCGTCACTGTCATCTGGAAACTGAATGGCTGGGGACAGTGGAGATCGTGGTGGAGGTGTTGATGAAGACCGCACAATTTCTAAATGTAGATTGAGGCGAGACTAGCAATGGAACATGTGTTGGTGCGTCATCTCCGAACATTTTATTTACTAATATTTTATTTTTTAATTGTTTATAATTAAATTTTGTTAAATATGAATTTTTTAGTTTTTTTGCTTATTATTTTTTTAACTTATATTAGTACTAAAATCTAATTTTATTAATTATTTGATTTGTTAATTATTTATAATTAAATTTTATTAAATATTATTTTTTTAGTTTTTCATTATTTTTATTATATTTCTTTAAATGTTAAATTTTAATTTTATTATAAAAGTGTAATTTTAATAAATTATTTAATTAAGTTAGTCTTACACTAATTTAAACTTTTATTTTATAATAATTATTTAGTAATTTTATTATTAAAAAGTTTAATTTATTCTATAATTTAATTAATTAAAATTTACCAAAATTTCGGCAGCATAACATCTACATTTCTAACTATCCCCAAAATTTACGCCCTGCAAAAAATACTAAAATCCAGTCCCAGAACGTACAACATATTCAATACAATAAATTAGTAAAATAATTAAAACCAACATTATAATTTTACTAACATATTGCTAACATATAAATTCTATCCTAAAAATACAAACTTATAAATTGAATACCATAAAACTTTCAATATCAATTTTAACTAATTAAATAAATATAACTTAATATAAAATCAATAAACCAAACAACATGTCATTTTTATAATTACTAACTTAATAATTGTTATACAAAATATTAACTTAACAAAAAATATATATACCAATATACAACAATATACATAAGATACAACAATATACAATTCAGAATAGTTCTAAGAGGTTTTTGTTAGACAAAAGGTCTCTCTATTTCTTCTTCTTTATTCTAGCCATTCTGAGATCATAATCCAAGTTCTCATGTATTAAGAAATACTTGTGATTCCTAAAATACAAACACATGTTCTCTATGTGCCCACATACATCTTGAGATGTAGAGAACACTTTGGAAGATCGTGGTTTGAATGATCAAAGCTTTGAATAGGAATATCGTTAAAAATACAAAAAGACTCAAGGACACTTAATAGGCTTCAAGAGGTAAAAGTTTATATTCTTGTTTTTTTGTGTTTATATATATTATATATATTGTATATTTATATACATATTTGTAGCATGATTAATAATATTGTATGATAATATTTCTGGATTGTTTTCTTGGTCATATAAATTGTTTATATGATTAATGAAAATTTTTGTTTGTTGTTCTGTTGTTCATAGTAAACAATGGGCCCACAACGCAAAGTTTTCGCTGCGTGCTCTGATTGGTTTTCCAACACACACAACATGTGGCCACCAACCTTGACTTCAAGAAAGTGTCGTTCACACATATAACAGGACGACATGATGTAAATCCCCTTCTACAAACTCCAAGTGAGAAGAAACAGTAAAGAAAGCGACCGTCCTTTGTGACAAAATCAGTTATTGTACCTAGATTCTTTTGCTGCAGCATGTACAAGTAAGAAGGTAACTTGGAGTACGATTTTTCAGGTGTCCCTCCAACATAACCGAGTGCCTTCTCTCTGCATCTCCAAGTCTTCATATAACTCATATCGATCCCAAAATTATTCTTCATATCCTCCTTTATGATGTTTTCCGGGTGGTTATGGCCATCAATAGCATATTTGTTCCTGATAAGGTGCCTATTGACCCAAGGTGCTGCTTGACATTGGTATTTCTGTCGCAATTCTAGTGAGCAAGTATGTCCACTATTATAAACAGTGATCTCAAGCATCTCCGATCGCACTACTTTTTCCCCATTTTTCTCCAACCACATTCAGGACCCTTGCAAGTGATACACAACCCATCAGTACTAGACTTCTTAACCATAAACTCAAAATTATTCTTCATTAAGAAGAGAGTCGCTTTGGTTTTCAATTCCATCTTGTTCTCAAAAGTCTTCCCAAGTTGTAGTTCTCCAAACAGTACACTGAATGAGGCTGTTTCAGATCGACTAAAAGCCATGATATCTTCTTTTGTAAACATGTGAGCACTCCATCTTCTGTGATCTTCTGTTGAACATATTGGAACATTCCCTGTATTGTTATAGTTTGTTCCACCAGAACGACTAGAGCTGGTGCCAGGTGTTCGACGTCCTTGACTTGGTGGGTTCGCCCGTGCAATAGGACGTATTGGCTGTTCTTGTACTTGTTCGACTTGCAAATCATCAAACATGTCAATCGGCACTTCTGCACTATAATATGTCTCTGAATTGTATCCTGAGTCCTCATTATGTTCAGCTACTGGATCGTCATTCACATAGGAGTCATACTCATACTGGTTATCCCTCAGGTCACCAATAGGACCTCCTAAAGTACTGGCAGCTCCCTCAGGTTTGGGACTAGAATATGGATCTGCAATGACAATCTTCTTAGTAGGAGTGACACACAAGGCTAACATTTCTTTAGATGTTACCCCTAAGAATGCACGGACACCAAGATAACTGTCAACATGAATGGGTGTAAACGGTCGGTCGCCGCATGTGTAAGGAACCTCAAATTTCAACCCATACATCTGTTGTGCAATATTTCAAGAAGTTGCAAATACGTTACAGTATCCTCCATCGGTATCTCCATGCATTGAGGGTCCTTGAAAATCCACTTATTCCCTTGTAATTCACAAACACCATTGTAGGATACAAAAACGTAGACAATGGAACTTGTGTTGGAAAAAAGACATAGAAATTGTAAAAAAAAAAACTGTCAATTTTTCACAAAGTCATGCAAAAACAATATGATCGAGCTTTATCGAGCCTCAATCGAACTCTATCGAGTTACCATCGAGCTCTCATCGAGAGCTTATCGAGTTCTTATCGAGCTAAAAGTTCTTAAACCGAACATAAACCTAACCAAAACCTTCATCGAACCCCTATCGAGCTGCTATCGAGAAAACAACTACACCAAATATTCTAGGGTCCAATCGAACCCTTATCGAGTTGCCATCGAGCACAATCGTGCAACAAAACCTAAATTTATCAAGCTATAATCGAACTATATCGAGCAGCATCGAGCTCATAAAAGAACATTCTTCTACATACCATCGAGCCCCTATCGAACCGTTATCGAGCTCCTATTGAGCAAAAAAGTTGCAGAAAACCCAGAAAAACACAGATCACGAAATCTCTCTAAAAACCCCAAAAAATACACAAATATAGGCTTAGATCTGTTCGAAATAGCCAAAAAAAAAATATAAACAAATAATACCCAACACATAAAATGAAACAATCTTCTTACCCATAGTTTTTTTCCTCCAAAAACCCTCAAAATGGATGTTGTCTTTGATATTGGTGACTTCACAGAGACAATGGAGATGACTAACAACGATTTCGGTAAGAAAATCATACAAATTCGTGGGTTTTAGGGAGGATTTCGTGAGAATGAGAGAGAGAAGAGAGAAGAAGATAAGGTTTTACAATTCTTGATATAATGAGAATTATATTTTTTTGTATAAGATGAATGTTTAGCATCAAATTGAAAAAATTAATAGTACTAAGATTTTTTTAGTAATATAATACGCAATTTGAATATTGAAATTTCTCATTATATAAGTATGACATGGTATGCTTTAAAAAAATATATCATAATTTATTTTTCCAATACATCGACTAATAGAGTTCAAATACGCAAATGGTATATTAACGTTAAAAAAAATAGAACCAAGAGTCGCTTTACAAAAGAAAAAATAGATACGGATTATAGAGGAGAGATGTAGGGACTCATCACAATTAATAATTCGTACATAACATTTAATAATTCGTACAGTATTAGTTTCGAAAAAACACAACATTTCTAGATCTACATTTCACTCTAATCTATGTTCTCTCAGCCCGGCCACACTGCAGGGAGGCCCTCGGCCAGTCGATCTCTTTCGCACGCGCTCGCCAGTATTCTCTCGTCCAGCTCTGCTTCTGGTAACATTTGCTACACAATTTGGTATGGGAAATTTGAGTTTATGTGTTCTTGTGCTGGATTATATGTACAAACTGCTTTAATACATTTTAACTAACTTTACATAATATTCTTTAAAATAATGGTTAGCCATAAGTATATATATGATTTCCGGAATAGATTATTATTTCTTTTTTTCTTTGTTTTTGTGGGGAGATTACTATTTCTTTTAGCCTTATTGAAAATGTAGAAGTAAGTGCACCTTCTGAAATGAAGTTATACTAAAAATACAAAATATAAAGCACAAATTTATTTTAGTTAAAAGTAAAATAAAAATAAATATTAAAAATTGTAAAAATATTTTTTTATTAATTTATTCAGTAGAATATTTTAACTTCGCAAACAAATAAATGCTTTCTAATTTTTATTTTTATTTTAATATATAAATTTAGTTTTTTTTTAAGATTATTTAGGATTTTTGCTTCACAAACTATGATTAATATATTAGTGTGCTCCTGATTTGTTCGAACCTTTAAAAATTATCTCAAAGGCTATTCATATGACTTCTGTTAAGTTTTATACTATTTGACTAAAGGATTATTGATTTTTTATTGTCATATTAGCGCTACGTGTATAATTTAAAATTAAAAAATATATATTTCTTGTAAAATATTTCAAAAATTCAAAAAACATTTTTTTTTCTTTTAAATTCTTAAAAGATTAATTTTTTTTAATAAACTCTTAAAAGATTAATTAAATAAAACTTTTAAATATTAAAAAAATGAACCTAAAATGATCTGTTTTTTTTTCACAAAACTTAAACTAATCTAATTTAAACTTTATTAATTCCACTATTATTAAAAATAAATAATTTAATTGCCAAACAAAAAAAATAGATTTAGTTTATTAATTCCACAATTAAATAATTCCACTAAACTAAGGGGCACTACAACAAAAAACATTATGCATAACTCTGAAAAAGTGCTATCAAAAACATTTTATAACATTTTACCAAATGCTAACATAGCCCATGTTATTAAAAGTCTGGACACTTTTATGATAATTTTCAAGTGTTATCAATAGTGTTATAATTAACTATTCCATAACAATTTTTCTTTGTTATAAAATACATACAATATCTATTTATCAAGCTTATAAATATTTTTTCAAGAGTCAAACGTTATGCTTATTTCATGATACTGTTTAAGTGTTATAAAAAATGTTATTATAGATTCTTTTATAACATTTTGGGCATGTTATATTATATTAATGATAACTTTTTATTATAGTTCTTATTTTTGTTTAAATATTTTTTTATTTATATTATATTTTAATAAAATTTATTTTTGGTACCTTGATAACAATATAATAAAAAAAACATTAGATTTACAAAAATGTCAATACCATCATATTAGTTAACTCGGTCCAAATACATGTTTCACTTAAGAAGTGAATAACTTTCAAAAAGTAGAGTTTAGAGAATCAAAGTCATCATGATAAAATTCTAGCTAAGACTTTTTGCTAAAATTTTAAAAAAACTTCCATGTTTCACGACCAACGAACCAATAGCACCAATAGTCATGGATGACATTCTTCTTTGCACTTCATCTCCTATGACTTCGGCGACATCGATATCGTCCGTTATAGTATTGGAGTCGCTCTAGTGGTCATCCTCAGGAGTCGATCAAATACACTTGGTCATCCACGAAATCCTTAGCACGATTGGAGTGAATAAAGTAGCATAGACCTTAAAATTCTAATACGACATCAATGGAGTATATCATAAGAATAGCTTTGCAGGTACCCGTGATGGTCATGAAGTGAGAGCCATTGAATCAAATCCCTCTACCACTGAAATCAACAATACAAATCAAATTACCCAAACAAAATCGAAAGAAAGGGAGAGAGAGAAAGAGTTCACATAGGCAATACCGTAAAGGTTTGGAAGAGTGGTGGAATATTTGAGAAAGCTTTGGACATTCCTGTCAATAAAACTGCCATTAGAACTACAAAGGGCCCTAGCAAAGAGAGACATCAAGGAGGAAGAGAGCAATTCTAGGGCCAAGATAGAATGTGTGAAAATGAAAGGCATCTCATGGGCCCAAAATCCAACATAAATAAAACCAATATCAGACTAACTCTAATTTTATTCACCAGATATAATATGCAATAAAATCTGAAGATTAGAAGCAAGCAACTCAAGTTTCAGAGCAACAAGATAACTAGTTCTGAAAGGACCAAGAAGTCAGATGGTCTCAAATATTATCTAAACAAGTTACAGCAAAAATAATAAAAAATCAAAATCCAATAATAACTACTAGAGTCTAATATCATGAATTCCACAATGCAACTTGATCTAATATGATATATTATATACATAAATATAAAATGTACTTTTAACGAATGGAGTATTAAAATTTATTACACTTAGTCATTTTCATTTGCGGGATTTGTACCAATATAATTGAAGAGACTGTCTTTGCTAATCCCAATATCCCCATATTGCATCACATGAGACCCATAAGCAGAATTGTCACTGGATGTGCTCTTCTTAACCTGATAATACCAACAAAACACAATCACGTCACTTTGGCATCATCAATGATACTGAAAGAAAGGGCTTGTTGAATAGTCCACCATTTTCTTTCACTCTAGTAAATATTAGCATATCGATATGAAAAGCAATACTACATTTCCTCTGACAGCAAGCTTAGGAGGGAGTTCTCACCAGTTCATACTGCTGATGCAAAGTTTCCGTCCGCAGATTGTGTACGTCACTGCCCACAATATCAGATTGTTAATCTTCAGTCAGGAAAATATAAGTAATTAAACATGAGAAAGAACCTTTTCCTTTTGTTAATATAGATTAAACAGATTCAGCTCTAACATAAAGTCATCATCCACTTCTAATACAACCAAATCCATCTAATCAATACACTCTAACTTCAAGGACAGATAACAGTGTATACATAATTTCATCATATGACAAAACTTCTTTCTGTATAAATCATCTGTGCTTTTGACCACTGTGTTAAGAATCCAAGGATAAAACAAAGTAAACCGAATACTAAGCTTCTGTTTTTTCTCAATATTACAATTGCAAATGCTTAAAATACCTGTCTTCCATCCAAGCAACACTGTACAAGTCGCCCAAACAGGTTTCGTATTCCGGCGGAGGACTGGGATACTCTCCAGGGCAGTAAGTACCCCAACTGCTTTCCTCTGCATTTGAAGCAGTGGTTGCATAGATATTCAAACCCTCAGGGAGAATACCTTCGAAGATACTTCCAGATTCACAAGCCTCAAGATAAAATACCTGCAAAATTTATATTAGTCCTACTGCCAAAGCATAAATTTTTTTACCAAAATTGATGCAAACAGCATCAGACATGCATCAAATAAGAATTAGTAGCTTACCAAGCTTTCGTAGGTCCCTGAAGCATGCTTCTATTTTAAAACTTCATTCAGATCATCGGCAGAAAGGTAAGGATAAGTAGGCATTCCTATTAAGAAAATAAATAAACAAATAAGAATATAAGTACCGTCTTCATCATGCAACAGATCTGATCATACTGAATCGTGGGTCAAGTTAATATAATAACTGTGAACAAACATCCAGTCATACTTCAAACTTTCAAGGAGCCATTGTACAGTTTGTCATTAAATCTATAAGTCAGTACTAATACTGATACTGCTTAACACAAGAGCCACACAAATCTTAAATTGAAACTACTGCTTAAAACCACGATGACAAATTGTAAAAATAGTCAGGTTGAACAAGACAATAAATCCCAGGCCTACAACTAAATACCATCTTTCGAAAATCATGTTAACATTCAAAAATTTAAGGGAGGAGAAAAACAAAAGAGACAAACAATACTATCAGTTTGATCTATAACCAACTAATAGAATAAAGCAGGTAAAAACAGGAACTAACAGAAGTTGATTTCATAGAATAGAGAACTACAAACCAAGAACTCCAGGACCACCATGATCAGAGTAGTAGACAAAGATATGATCATTTGGACTACTATCTACAACCTTCCCACTACCCCCTTTGATGGCAGTTTTATTTCCGAGGATAGCCGCGAAAAAGTTATCAACATTGACATCTTCACCAGTATAATCCTGTCAACACAAAATCTGCCATGTCAATTATAATAATTAGTCAACAAAATAGAATGCTTCTTTATTCTCACAGTGCTGAAACAATTAATGTTACAAACTAAAATGTATCAGAATCCTTTGCCTCCTTTGGTCCCCCAAAATTATAGGCAAGAAAATCTGAACCACCATTATTTTGGGTGTTTCCCTGATCAGTTGTGACAAATTAATATACATTGATCAAGTATATATATATATATACATATATACGTATTGATCAAGTATATATATATATGTACGTACGTATTATGTCGACCATTTATGGTCACATTTTGTTTGTGCATGGGATTAGAAGAAGGTGGACGAAGAAGAAAAAGAAAAAGAAAGATATATATATATATAGCATGCATGCTGACAATTATATCGAATTTATTACAATAAATAACACAGTCCATGCCTAAAGACTAGTAGGAACAGGATATTAAGCTATGCTTTAGATTTGTTTTCTCCTTTAATTAATTAAACATTTATAATAAAGAAGATACAGGTAACCATCATCATCATCATCATCATCATAATTATTACTGCTAATACAACAATAATAGTTCTTACCCTCTCTACAAGGCTTGTGACATACAGAGTAAGCACAACTTTTATGCTTTTATCCTCTTGCATGGTGATCGTATAGCAGAACAATACGTAGCCCATATTATATTATAACATGAATTAAATGATATACATCTAATAAATTGTGGAGAACCCAAATGTAGAAAGAAAATAATATATCATAAAAATTATACCTTCGATTAGGGAACTCGTTTGGGATTTTCCTCTTCTTTTCCATTGAAGTTATTTTCTAAGTGACTTGCTCACCACTTTCCATCTTATGCACAACAGTGGATGACTCTGTGCTCTGTTTTTTTTATGCTCTGTTTTTTGGTCAACCGAAACAAAGAAAAATATGTTATCCTTGTGTCATTCAATAAGTAATTTTTTCAAACACCTTCAGTGCAATAGAAATGTAAAATATTGAGCAGAATAGGTGAGGTGAAACCAAATGAATCTTCTCACAATTGTTTAGAAGAAAGAAACTAGAAACTAAGCAAGATATAAACTACTAAATTTATTAAACTCTAGGAGATTTTCTAAATCAGAGATTGATAAAATTTATTTATGTGTGGATTTTTTTGTAAGAAATTTAATCTCAAGTAAAATAAATCCAATGGAGACTAAGAATACATATTGAACTAATCTCCAATCTTAACACAAGAATTTACCCCCAAAATGGAAAATATGATCTAACTGACATGAGAAAAATCCTAAACACATACAAATTTCTTGACAACGAGCGATGGTGAATGAAGAAGAGAGACGACCACAGCAACACTAGTCGCGACAGCAGCTGTGCAAGGGAGTAGGAAATGCCGAGATGCGACCGCAACAATGGTCCGACGACAAGAACAGCCGATCCGGCTGGCGGACTGAGGAGGCCGGAGGTCTACAGGAGACACCAAAGGGAGATGAAATTGGATAAATCGGCATTGGAGGAAGAGGTATATTATGATCGGAAGAGCAGAAGAGTGACCGCTAGTAAGGACGGAGAAGATGAAATCGGAGATCACGTTACTTTTCTAGTTTCTACAGTAAAAGAGGCCAATAGTAAATATTATATATTACAGCCCAATGTTGAATATGTAATTGGATCCCGCCTTAGTTGTTTAAAACAATAACACTTTTTTAAAAAAGTCATTTTCAAATGTGATATATAATGCAAAATGTTGTAGTGGGGGTCATTCAAGTTGTTAGATTTAGTTTTTTCAATATTCTCTTTAATTTGATTTGATAACAAAAATTACATTGTAATTATTCAATCTAATCTCACTTTTCAAACGTGATGGAAATTGGGACTGGATGCATTATTATATATTGATTCGTATTTTTGTTTAAAGATGTGAAAAATACATATATATATATATATTTAACAATATTAATTATTAAAGATTAAGTGTCCGTATGATAGCAAGTAATTAACACTAAGGCATGAAATGAAATGTTTCGTTGAAGATGGCATCCTCATCCTCATCCTCAAATGATGATTGGTGTGAAGCTGCCTCATCCTCATCCTCATCCTCAAATGATGATTGGTTTGAAGCTGCCTCATCCTCAAATGATGATTGGTTTGAAGCTGCCGGAGAAGGGAATTTAAAAGTTGTGAAGGATTTGGTTGAAGCCAACCCTGAAATAGTGAGAGCAAGACATCCATATACCCAGGAGACTGCTCTCCATATTGCAGCCAGCAACGGCCATGTGGATATTGTAGAAGAGTTGGTTTCCAAAATGGAAGAAAAAGATTTAGAAATGAAGGATAATCAGAAATGGACGGCTCTTGCATCAGCTACAAGGAGTGGAATCACCAGAATTGCCAAGTGTTTGGTTCAAAAGAACAGTAGATTAGTTAGCATAAAGTGTGGTCTTGGTGAACATAGTATCCTACCACTTGTATGGGTACTCACCTATGGTCACAAGGACATGGGTCGACATATGTACGCTGTCACGCCAATCGATCAATTGTCCCCGCCACACAACAAGTCACGTGGAGCTAGGGTCCTCCAGATGAGTATAGAGGCGCAATGGTATGGTAAGTAACCCATTAATTAACTTTAATTATTATTGACAACACTCACTAGTAAAATTTAGATAAACAAGAATAAAATCTAGCTAATATTTAACTAAAAGAACCAAAAAAAATATTTAAAATTAACAAGAATTCACCCATGAGTAGCATTTAAGATTTAAGTAATAAATATCGTTCACTGATAAAATAATTGGTACAATTATAGATTTAGATATATAATGAGCATTATTATTTGATATCATCATATGATATTCAACTAACTATGTAATGTGATTAAATTAAATATGTAGGATTGGTAATAAATTACACTAATTACTGTATACTAGATAAAGTAGTCTTGGCACTGACTAATTACCAATATTTCTAGGTCGCTAGTTCCGCTGAATAATCACAAGTAGTACGTGTTATTCAAAATCAAGAAGAAGAAGTCAAATAGAGTATAACAAATAATTCTCATTTTATTTTCAACAGATGTTGCTTTGCAATTAGTTGAGCATTGTCCAGAGCTGGTTGAGGACAGTAATGTCATCTTCTCATTCGCTACTAATAGAGACTTTACTGCCTTTCCGAGTGGATGTCGACTCAAATTTTGGCAGCAATGGATATATGACTACTGTAAGTTGTACATGATTTTTTTTTTCTTTTTTTTGGTATTAATACATATAATGTGAAAAACCACGTACTTTTTAAGTTTATGAATTATAAGATTTGATTTAAAAAAGTGAATAAACAACAAGTGCTAAAAAGTGAAGAACACAAGCAGATTTTTACAAGGTTCATTGATAAAAATCAGCTACTTCTTGAGTTACAAAGACTAGAACAAAATACTTTCACTATAGTAAATTTTGTTCTTTACAAATTATAAGAACAATCTGAAACTCATAGCAAGATTTACAATTACCTTAAGTTGAATCTCTCACTCAACTTTCTAAACTTCTAAATCTCTCAGAAAAATAACTAAAATCCCTTCAGTATCAAGTCTCTAAAATCTCTGCAGAACCCCTAGAACAAATTCCTCAGTTCATCACTCAATAGAATCAAAAAACTTGAAACTTTAACAAAGAATCCTGCAACAAAAATGTTACTAAGAAAATAACAAGAACCAACAAAACTCTATGCAAAAATGAAAATAATTAGATCAACTACCAAGACCTAAAATCGACCCGTATATATAAGCAGGTAGTAATTCTAAGAGAAACTCCTAATAACAAACTAAACACAATTAGTTAAACTGAAACTGAAAAACGATTCCTAATGAAACCACGAAGATCTCCCGATGCAACCAATACACAACCCAGGTGCATTTGGGATCATGATTTGCCAAATAATAATACCTGCAGAAAAACATGGTTATTACATAATGTTTTTTTTTCTTCTCTAAACCTAAAGTACTTTTCTATTTCCAAATTTAAACGTTTTAAACAGTTAATTACTTGATAAGACTTATAAATAAAGGATTCCGAAGATATCCAAACACACATATAACTTATCCAATTCTGTTAACAAAGCATAATAATTTGGTTAAATAATGTATAAATTAATTTGTATTGGGAATTTGAACCTCCTCCAACATTAAGTTTAAGTTGATTACCAAACAACAAACACATCAAAGAATAAAACACAAAAACAAGAAAAGAAAAACACAATTAGATTTTCTAGGAAGTTTTAGCTTTAACTATCAAACCAGTCCCCATATCTACAACATGCATGTGTTTTCTTTCATATTTATAAAATTCTAATTCAATCAAGAAGATAATAGAGAAGTAACTCATATTTATATAAAAATAAATTATATAGGCACACAATAATATCATAAGTTCTTTTAATATAATAAGTCTCGAGAAATATGGTGTTGAAAATATTTATCAGAATATGAGTGTATTTATTATTATTCTTATATAAATGTATTAATATTCTTACAATCATTTCTAATAATAATAATATATTTCATTCATTTTCTCTCCCAATAGGTATTGACACACCAAAAAATGTTGATGCCAAAGGTGACATTCGGATAAATGTCCCGACCATAGAAGATAGCCAAAGTTCGAGAAGCAGTGAGAAATTTAATATATTTCATTATCATTTTGGGTATTATTTATAATTAGATTATTATAAAACTAGGGGAAGAGTAAGGTAGGTCCTTTTTAGGGGACGTATTAATATGTTTATTTTCTGTTTTTCTTTAATTTTTTTTATATGATATGATAGTGTATATTGTAGTTACAGGGACCTCTCACAAATTTTTAAGAAATTTTAGATAATTTAGAGTGTCAAAATCAAAATTCAAATATCTTGTTGCACGCATGCATGTTTATGATTTATACGCACATGCAACAGATTGTTTGAGTCTTGTTTTCAAGACTTTAAATTATTCATAATTTTTTAAAATTTTGTGAAAAATCTCTTATATAATTATAAAATGTACAATATCGTATAAAAAAAAATTAAATTACAACTTATCTATATAAAAAATAAAGAACTGCCAGTAGGCTCTCTTGAGATGATCTATTACAGTCTCTCCCTATAAAACTATAGGAGTAAATCAAACCTATTTCATTAATTAGTGTTTCATCTATCGTTAATATATATCTTGTATTATTCTTTCTAGGTACATTTCAACAGCGTTTTGCTTCAGTTCTCCTTAAAATTCTAGGTACAAATTCTTCAATCATTGAAATTAAATTCAATTAAATGACTGTTGTAATTTGTGCAATTTTCTAGCTATAAAGGTATAATTCAGATGTTCTATATAGAGATAATCTATACCTATACCTATACCTATAGGAATAAAGAGTATCCAAGAAATGAAATTACGGCATCATTACTCGTCGAGATTGCTAACAAGAATCTGCCAAGAGATAAGAACTGCATACAGGGTGAATGGAATGATCTCAGTATATCCGGCCTTTTACAAATCTGCCGAAGAAGGAGTCGTCGATATCTTTGTTGGTTTAGCAAAGACAAATCCTCAACTTGTGCTTTATTATAATGTTGAAGGGAGGAATGTTTTCATGGCAGCAATTGAATATCGGCAACCACAAATTTATTGCCTTCTGCATGGGGTTTCTACTAGAAAAGTAACGATAGCATCGGTGGATTGTGCACATAATACCATGCTACACATGGCTGGATTGTTGGCACCTTCTAATCAACTCAATAAAATCCCTGGTGCCGCATTGCAAATGCAAAGTGAGCTACAATGGTTTAAGGTACGTATTGGCTATTGCATTTACCATATAATATAGAGGCCTCGATCATAAAACATATATATTATATCATCATATGAAATGATTTATATATTTATAAATGTAGGAAATTGAGTCAATTACTTTGCCGAAACATTTATATTATAAGAACACTGATGAGCTGACACCACGTGAGCTGTTTACGAAAGAACACAAAGAGTTGATGAAAGATGGAGAACAGTGGATGAAAGACACAGCGAGTTCTTGCAGTCTGGTAGGCTCTCTCATCGCTACCATAATGTTTGCTGTAGCTTTCACTGTTCCGGGAGGTAACGACCAAAGCACAGGCTTTCCAATGTTTTTACACAAAAAGTTATTTAAGATTTTCATAATATCGGATGCTATATCACTCTTCTCGGCCACAGCCTCGGTGTTAATGTTTTTGGGAATGCTTACGTCGCGTTATGCAGAAGATGATTTCCTCAAATCCTTGCCCACAAAGTTAGTGATAGGCCTTCTTACACTTTTCATATCTATCGCAACAATGACAATCGCATTTTGTGCTGCCCTTTTAATTGTGTTCAGCAAAGACTCTGCGTTTATCGTTACTCTCTTCTTGCTTGCTGGACTTCCGATTACTTTGTTTGGGTGGATGCAGTTTCCTCTTCTTGTACAGATTGTCAATTCCACCTATGGACCAAGCATTTTTAACCGGAATGTTAAACGTTGGTTGTAGCTAGGTTCCTTTTATGTGTGTGTGTGCACATGAAAACAAATTACATTTAGTTTTCATTTTCCATTTCAAGTATTGATCATTACCGGTGCAATGACACTCTTGTACTATTTATTTTAAAGAGAATTGACTTTCTATGTTTGGAAATAAAATTATATCTATATATATTGCTACTTCTTTTAGAAGATATTTAGTGTATAAATGTAAAAAAAAAAAATATTATGTATGCAGATATATATACAATTGGTAATGAAAATTCTCCAACGAATCAAAATATTTTCATCTGCTCTACAAGACTATTTTGACATTCCACGCTGTCTTCACATTTTCACAATAGACATGCTTAAAATATAAATTTTCTCAAGAAAACAAAGATGCATATGATATTTAGGGATATTTCATGTACCACTACAAAATATCCATTTTTGTGTCGACTCTTTCATCCCAGTCAAAATTGTTAACCAAAAATATGGGAACATGGAGATTTTAAGCGTCGGTCTTAAAACAACACTTAAAAACTCTATGTTTTGAGCATTAGTCAATAATTGATACTATATGAACAAGAGTGTTTTATTTATCACCTTAAGGTATTCAACACCACATGAGGTGACAGCCTATGGTTGATTAACGATATCTTAAAATATTTATTAAATTCAAATGTATGGAACCCGATATTCGATTGCACCAATAGCGATACGTCATCTCATTGTGGTGTTGGGCACTAGTGGTGTCTTTTAACAATTCTCTATGAATAAAGGGTATATTTGGTTGGACTTTAACTTTAGTTTTTAGCTTACCAAGAAGCTATTCTTTAAGAAATTATTGATGCTAGCTCCTTTTAAAAGAACTTTTTAGAGCTAAAAGCTAAAATACATTGAAAACTCAAGTTGGCATCACTTGTGCTTGCTAATGGGCACCACTGGTGCTCAACACCACAAGAAGATGGCATACCGCTATTGGTGCAATCTAATATTGGGTATCATTTATTTGAATTTAATAAGTATTAAGGGTATTGCTAACCAATTATGAGTGTCACCTTATATAGTGTTGGACACCTTAAAATGTCAAATAACAACCCTCTTTTACTTTGAGCTTCTCAAAAAGTTCTTAGAGAAGTTCCAAAGAGTTGCTTAAGTGGAAATAGCTTTTTTTACTAAAAAGATAAAGTAGATAGTAAATCCAACCAAGCTTTAAAATTGATTTTTAAATTCTTTTATTCTTAAAAGTGTATTTAAGCCTAGCCTACCAAAGCTTCAAGAAAAAATTACATACATTATCTTAAATCATCAAAAAAATTGAAATATATGGTGCATATTTTTTATACAATACTTTATTTGAAATATACGAATTTAAAAAAAATTATACTGATCTAATTTTTATTCTTTCAACTCACGTGTTTTTCTCATTTCATTTGTAAACCCTCTCTCTCTCTCCACCATTCTTTCTCAATCCCTCTCTCCTCTGTTCTCCTCTGTTTGCTCCTCCTTTTTTTTTTCTAGCCTCGCCTTTCAAGTTTCATCTCTACCTACTCACCATTTTTGTTGGTTTTGTGTTTGAATCATTGGTTTTCAAGTTTTTGGATTTGTCCTAAAATGGCAATCACGTGATTAGGGTTTGGATCCCCTTCTTCTAAAGAACCTCCCATTACTTCTTCAAGTGGTGCTAAAAAAATGAAGAGGAAAGCTTTCCTCTCTCAAATGAAAAGTGAAAATCAACTGCAAAAAGCATAAGTTAAGTCTACAATTGTTGCTGCTAGTAAGAGGATGGATCGAAACTCATAAATCAATATATTGAAGGTTGCTCCATTGTTGAAACTGAAGATTTTGTTTTATAATTTTGACTTGTTTAATTTATTAATCTTTGATAAGTTTTCCATTCGATGATAGATTATCGGCAAGCTTTGTTTCATATTCTAGCGATAGTATTTAGTTTTGTGTTTTAGAATGTTATTCCTCTGTTTTAGCTTCATGATTTTGCTAATTATATTGGGGTTTTTAAATTTTAGATTAATATGATTTCGCGCACTACAAAAAATTAGGGATTGGATGGGTTATTATATATTGATTCGAGCATATATATTTAACAATATTAATTATTAAAGATTAAGTGTACGTATGATAGCAAGTAATTAACACTAAGGCATGAAATGAAATGTTTCGTTGAAGATGGCATCCTCATCCTCATCCTCAAATGATGAGTGGTTTGAAGCTGCCGGAGAAGGGAATTTAGATGTTGTGAAGAAATTGGTTGAAGCCAACCGTGAAATAGTGAGAGCAAGACATCAACGTACCCAGGAGACGGCTCTCCATATTGCAGCCAGCAACGGCCATGTGGATATTGTAGAAGAGTTGGTTTCCAAAATGGAAGAAAAAGATTTAGAAATGAAGGATAATCAGAAATGGACGGCTCTTGCATCAGCTACAAGGAGTGGAATCACCAGAATTGCCAAGTGTTTGGTTCAAAAGAACAGTAGCTTAGTTAGCATGGAGTGTGGTCATGGTGAACATAGTAACCTACCACTTGTATGGGTACTCACCTATGGTCACAAGGACATGGGTCGATATATGTACGCTATCACGCCAATCGAACAATTGTCCCCGCCACACAACAAGTCACGTGGAGCTAGGGTCCTCCAGATGAGTATAGAGGCGCAATGGTATGGTAAGTAACCCATTAATTAACTTTTTAATTATTATTAACAACACTCACTAGTTAGTAGTCACTATAAATATTTATTTTTATTTTTACATGGACTCCAAGCCTATTCCTACTGACAGTACATTTTCCTCTCCATTGTAATAAAAAGTGAAATAAAGCCTAATTCTATGTATAAACATTTAAAATAAAGATACTATCACACATTAAATTTCAAATATAAAACTATATTCCTCTTATCTCTTTTTTTCTTCATTTCCCTCGAAAAGAAAAAAAAAAGATTTGATATAAATATGCTTAATATTTTCATTATTTATAATAATTTAGTTGAAATATTGTTTTTTATTTTACACTAGGATCAGGGGAGGAGTCGAACTTGGGATCACTTCTTTATGAGCATATGAGTTGTATCACTAGACTATGTTTATGTCTATGACTATTAGTTGAAATACTATTTCACAATCAAATTATTGAATTTTAAAAATAATACGAATTAATTTTTTTATATAAAAAAAATTAATTTGTTTCCGTATATTATATATAGTACATCATATCTTTTTATTTCTATTGTTTTATAAATTCAAAGGCTTAATTATCAGAACTTATTTCTAAAGATCAAACTGGCAAATAGTAAAATAAAATAGTGTTATTTGAAATCTTATTATAGTCTATTTAATATATTTTTTATTATTTTAGTTTTAGTTTCAAAATGCAAAAAATAATAAAACAAGCATAAAATGTACTATTGTTTTTTCAACCAAAATCAGCGGATGATTTATTTTGTAAATCTTATAAAACTGAAAATCATCATTAGAATTTAAATAAGCAAGAATAAAATCTAGATAATAATATTTAACTAAAAGACTGAGAACCAAAAAAATATTTAAAATTAACAAGAACTCACCCATGAGTAGAATTTAAGATTTAAGTAATAAATATCGTTCACTAATAAAATAATTGGTACAATTATAAATTTATATATATAATGAGCATTATTATTTGATATCATCATATGATATCAAATAATCACAAGTAGTCTTGGGCACTGACTCTTACCAATATTTCCAGGTCGCTAGTTCCGCTGAATAATCACAAGTAGTACGTGTTATTCAAAATCAAGAAGAAGAAGAAAAAATAAATAAACGAGGCAAATAGAGTATAACAAATAATTCTCATTTTATTTTTCAACAGATGTTGCTTTGCAATTAGTTGAGCGTTGTCCAGAGCTGGTTGAGGACAGGAATGTCATCTTCTCATTCGCTACTAATAGAGACTTTACTGCCTTTCCGAGTGGATGTCGACTCAAATTTTGGCAGCAATGGATGTATGACTACTGTAAGTTGTACATGATTTTTTTTTTCGTTTTTTGGTATTAATACATATAATGTGAAAAACTACGTACTTCTTAAGTTAATGAATTATAAGATTTGATTTAAACAAGTGAATAAAGAATAAGCACTAGAAAATAAAGCACACAAGTGGATTTTTACAAGGTTCATTGGTAAAAATTAGCTACTTCTTGGGTCACAAAGACCGGAGCAAAATTCTTTATTATAGCAAATTTTGTTTTTTACAAATTATAAAATCAACATGCTAATTTGCTAAGGAACAATCTGAAGCTCATAGTAAGATTTATAATTACCCTAAGTTGAGTCTCCCACTCAACTTTCTAAACTTCTAAATCCCTCAGAAGAATGATTGAAATCCCTTCAGCACCAAGTCTCTAAAGTCCCTGCAGAACTCCCAGAATAGATCCCTCTCTTCATCACTCAATAGAATCAGAAAACTTGAAACCTTAACAAAGAAACCTGCAACAAAAAGGTTAGAGAGAAAATAACAAGAACCAACAAAACTCTCTGCAGCAATGAAAATGATTAGATCAACTACCAAGACCTAAAAACGACCTGTATATATAAGCAGGTAGTAATTCTAAGAGAAACTCCTAATAACAAACTAAACACAATTAGTTAAACCCAAACTGAAAAACGATTCCTAATGAAACCATGAGATCTCCAACCAATACATAACTCAAATGCATCTAGGATCATGATTTGCCAAATAATAATACCTGCAGAAAACTTGGTTATTACATAATGTTTTTTTTTCTTCTTCGAACCTAAAGTACTTTTTCTATTTCCAAATTTAAACGTTTTAAACAGTATAATTACTTGACTTATTGTAGGAAAACTCTTATGTTTTATGTGATCAAGATTCTTAGAATTCAATCAGCAATGACAAAAAACAATTGCAATAACTAATATATCAGATTAGTTATAATGAAAGGTTAGTAATCAAAAGTTAAATGCAGAAAAATAAAGGAAGAACACCCAGAAATTTTATACAGGTTCGAACCAGATCAATTTGGCCTACATCCTGTTTGATCCACTATCATCATCATCATCATCATCATCATCATCAATTGATGCAATCTCTGAATACAATTACAGTTGAGAATAAGCACTTACAGGATTTCCAAGAACCTTTCTCTCTCTAAGGTTCTAATCTCAAACACTTTCTAACGGTTGTGTTTTTCTCTCGGTCCTCACAACACACACACTCAAATTCTCTTTCTCTGTATTCTCTCTTTCTCTCAATACAACTTATCTTTTCTCTCTTTTTCACACACTTTAAAATGAAAGACAACAAACTATATATAGGCTGTCAAGTTAGTTGACTGCTAATACAGTTAGGATTTTTAGAAAAGATCTCCACAAATTCCACCTATTTTCTTCAAATCCTAGCTTCAGCAAAGTTGTCTTTGACTCCGATAGTGGACCATAAAATCCTTACTTAGTTACTAAGTGTTGACCGCGTTTTTGGCCAACGACGTGAGAACGTCAAAAACGACAAACCTTCAAGAGAAATAAAACGACACAGACGGTTTTTAAACAGAAAGTAAATAACACAGCAATTTTTATAGTGGTTCAGCCCCAATATGTTGGTAATAGCCTAATCCACTTAGAGTTGTGATTATAGATCTGTACTCAAGATCAGATGAACTGAGCCAACTGAGTTTCTTCAGTACAGATTACAAAAATACAAGAATTCTTTATGATATCAGCACTTTCTCTCTCTAGAAAACTCAAACCCAAAATTTCCCCAAAGTTTCAAAAGAAGAAGGAGAATCCCTTTATGATCTCATAAACCATGTATTTATAGGCTTAGGATCATACATCTGATATCCCCTAGAATCAGGATATTTTATTATATTTATTACATTTAAATTACAAAAAACATTCAAAATGTAACAAAACCCCCAATTTGTGGGAAGAATGAGAGATTCCCGCGTGTGCGACCAGGCCTTCTCGGACATGAGTCCGACCACACCTTCTCGATCATGAGTCCGACCACGTCTTGGACTGCTCCTCGGACCAAAGTCTGACCACACCCCTTGGACTGCTCCTCAAACCAAAGTCCGACCAATCACTTGGATTGCTCCTCGGACCAATGTCCGACTGAGCACTTGGCTTGGACATAGGCGAGATACTCCTCGGATCAACATGCATCCGATCGGCCATCTCAAGGTGTATGCTCGACACCACATTTTTTAAACACTAAGCACCTTTAGGCACTCTTAGGCATTTGCTTGGGCACATGGCATAGCCATTTAAGTCCTTCCCTACAAAAAACCACCAAAGCACCTTGCTCGAATCTCCCATAATTATTTTGAGAGATTGATTTCTCTCAATCAATCTTGGTGAAAACTTGACTTCTCCTCTCAAAGACAATTTTTCACTATGTAGTATTTACTTTGCATGCATTTGTTTGATTCACTCCAGGGAAGTTGATCGGTGATACATGCTTAGCCGACCAGGGAAGTTGTATCTGCTCTCTTGAGCAAGAAAACTTTGCACCTGATCAGCTAAACTTGTACCTGGCTAGTAGTTTCCTCTATACTTTTGTATAGCTGAGTTGTTGGCATTTATACTTTACTTTTCTTTGTTAACTTAAAACATTCTAAGTCTCCTCTAGACTTAAAAAGTTTTAAGTTCTTTATGAATAGTAAAGTCACTCTGGTGTATGCCTTATATTTTCGCATGAGTACTTAGTTTTCTAACTTATAAATTCTAGACATTTCATAAATCCATGCTAAGTATACTTTCTCACACTCTTATTGCTCTAACATTTTATGAGCATGCTTATTGTCACACGAATATCTGCTCCTAACTTGAAATTTTTTAGAAATAAATTCCAAGTTACTTAAGCTTTGTCAAACAAGTTAGCTTAATGGCCTTTTTGGACTTCGAAAATTTACAAGTCAGCCTAAAAACAAATATATTAACTCGTGCTCTTATTGCTTGTGTTAAATTATATACCAGTATACCCCATGTGCCCCCAGGTGATTGAGGGTTGAAAGATCCTTAGTCACTTGCTACCTGACCGAATCTGTTCGAGCAGTTAATTACTCTTGAAACATATAGAATATATGGAAAATATTCTAGCAGTTGAACACTGCTTGAACATATCGACCAGTTGAACACTGCCCGATTTTACCGACCAGTTGAACACTGCTCGGATAACTAACACACATGCATATTTGTAGCAAGGATCGACCACGCTGCGCGTAGTCTCTTTTATTACTCGTAAATTAAAAAGGACAATACATGTCTAATAACGAGTCTTAAACAACCCAAATTGTTCAAAAATAAAATGACTGGTTAGCAAATAACCAGTTCATAAACCAAACTTAAATAACAAGTCTAACAACTCGAAATCAAGCTATCACTCTGAAAGCGGTATTTAAAAATAATATATCCTTCGATGCTCTATGTGCACGCCACTCCAGTGATTCTTGATCCTAGCACTCCTGCTCAGCATACTTCTCCTTTTGCTTCGTTGCTCTCCTCAGCCAAGTGTGGACCTCCACATATAGTGTCTAAGGTAAAGTCCACAAGTCCAGGCTGCAAGGGTGGAGATCTTTGTCGCTTGAGACCAGAGTTGCTGCTACCTCCTTCTCCTTGGGGTGTCTCTGACCGGTACTTCCTCAACTTGCCCGACCGGAGAAGAAATTCTATCTCGTCCTTGAGGTGGTTGTATTCATTCGTGTCGTGACCATAATCTTCATGGAAGCGACAAAACTTGTTCATGTCTCTCTTCCTCATCTCTCTCCTGATGGGTGGAGGCTTCTTGTAGGGAACCTCTTCTTGACTAGCAAGATATATCTCTACTCGGCTGGTCGAGAGAGTGGTGTAGTTAGTGAATTGAGGCTCATACTTGGTTGGCTTTTCACTTGAATCCAACTTTGCTTTCTTTTCCTCGTGGTGGTTAGACCCATTATTTCCACGTTTCTTTCCATCATCACTAGGAGAGTCAGTTGATCTGCCTGGATTGTTTATGCCATTCTCCCCTTTCTCTATTGCATCATCTAATTTCATATATTTTTCCGCCCGGTCAAGAAATTGTTGAAGTGTTGAAATTGGATTTCTATGTATGCTATCCCACAAAGGACTCCAATAAGTTATCCCAGCGGATATGACAACCATCTTCCCCTCGTCTCCTACAGCAGTTGCTCTATTGGCTTCTCTCATGAATCTCTGTATATAGTTCTTTAGAGACTCATCTTTTCCTTGTTTGATATCTGCCAAGTCATTGGCATAAACTGGTGGAGTTCGGGCAGTGCTGAATTGTCTACAAAACTCCTTCCTGAATGCCTCCCAAGAGGTAATGGAGTTTGGCTTAAACTTCCAATACCACTCCTGGGCAGTATTCGTCAAGGTGGTGGAGAAGACTCTACACCGATAGTCATCACTCACTCCGAGCAGTTCCATCTGATCTTCGAATTTACCTACGTGCCTTATCGGGTCTGCCTTTTCTGTATAAATTGGCAGTACCGATGCTTTGTATTTTGCTGGTGGCTGGGCTGCTCTAATTCGAGCACAAAATGGGCTGCCACTCCGGTGGTCTATCACATTTATCTCGGAAGGTTGTTTCGACAAACCTTGCACTGCAGTTGCTAGCATGTCAAGCTGGGCTTGGATGGCTGGTGCAACTGATGAGGTTCCAAGGTCTTGACCGCCTAGTCGGGCATTACCATCTGGCGTGCCACCGTCAAGTATTTCTACTTGACTGGCAGGGCGGTCCAGATTTTGCCCTTCGACCGGGACGGTCCTCCTCTTGTTGGTGATAACATCCCTTAGATCCTTCTGAGAAACATGCTCTCCTACCCGATCAAGCACCGTACTCTTCGATTTCCCAGAGGGCTTACTACGTGGGACTTCCTCTCTCCTGCTACACTGCTGGTCGGAGTGCAGTGGAGGCTTTTTGGCGTGCTCTGGGCAGTTTTCTCCTCCTTGTGGGTTGTGGCCCTCCTTTTCCTTTGACTGGTCGGTGGGATGACTATCAGCCTCATCACGACCATGCCCATCTTTGAACTGTGAAGTCCTCTTATCTCGAGGAGCTTTATTTTGCTCCTGCCCAAGTGGAGTCTTCTTACTTCCCGATCGGTGACTTCCAGATCTTGAAGTTTCTGATCGGTGGCTCCTGGAGGGGGTCCTAGAGTGCTCCCTTGGTGTTGAGACAGTGTGTGATCGGACTCCATCTTCCTCACGACCAGGTCGGTTATTACCACCCCTCCTTGGTCTATCATTGCTCTTATGACCAGCTTCTGTGGTCCTTGCTCCTGGGGTGGCTGCTCCTCGTGCTGCTGCTTGGGCATTGGCCCGGGTCAGCTGTGTAGCTGCCTCTAAAGAAAGTGCTGCTTCACGATGCCTTCGGTTGACCTCCTCCTGTTGTCGTCGGATCCCTTCACCCCTAGCGTCCATATCGCGCCTTTGCTGCTCTAACACGGCTCTCTGCTTGGCCATCTCTTCAGCAAATGCCTCCTGTCTGGCGTGGAGTTGTGCCATCTCCTCCTGGAAGGCCCCCATGGCCTCCTGGAGCTCTTCAACTCCTGGAGTCACGTCCTCGAGCATGACCCTAGGCTCATTCTCATGGTCTTGTGGGCTAAGTCCTTGTGATCTGGTAGGCTCTTTAGAGGAGCCTGTCTTCTTGGAGGCTGCATTGGTGCTCTTAGGCGCCATATCACTTCAGGGACCGTCTGTCTTTCTCTTCAGGCTCTCAATGAAAGCACCAAAATGTTGACCGCGTTTTTGGCCAACGACGTGAGAACGTCAAAAACGACAAACCTTCAAGAGAAATAAAATGACACAGACGGTTTTTGAACAGAAAGTAAATAACACAACAATTTTTATAGTGGTTCAGCCCCAATATGTTGGTGATAGCCTAATCCACTTAGAGTTGTGATTATAGATCTGTAATCAAGATCAGATGAACTGAGTCAACTGAGTTTCTTCAGTACAGATTACAAAAATACAAGAATTCTTTATGATATTAGCACTTTCTCTCTCTAGAAAACTCAGACCCAAAATTTCCCCAAAGTTTCAAAAGAAGAAGGAGAAGCCCTTTCTGATCTCATAAACCATGTATTTATAGGCTTAGGATCATACATCTGATATCCCCTAGAATCGAGATATTTTATTATATTTATTACATTTAAATTACAAAAAACATTCAAAATGTAACAAAACCCCCAATTTGTGGGAAGAATGAGAGATTCCCGCGTGTGCCAAGACCGGTTCTTGTTGAAGCCGTTTTCTGGGAATTTGACGTAGTCTGGTCCATTTGATTGATGAATATCGTCTTCTGGTCGAACACATGCATGCTGGACACACACAAGTGCTGGTTGGACATATGCATGCTGGACACATGCATACGGACCATACCCCTTAGACTCTCCTCGGACCAAAGTCCGACCACACTCCTTGGGCTCTCCTCGAACCAAGGTCCGACCACACTCCTTGGGCTCTCCTCGGACCAAGGTCCGACCACACTTCTTGGGGCTGCTCCTCGGACCAAGGTCCGACCGGACCTCTTGGGGCTACTCCTCGGACCACACCCTTGGGCTCTCCTCAGACCAAGGTCCGATCACACCTCTTGGGGGTACTCCTCGGACCAAGGTCAAACCACACCTCTTGGGGGTACTCCTCGGACCAAGGTCCGACCGGACACACAAGGGTGTTGGAATTGGGCTTCTCTGGTGCACTTGGCTCGGACATGACTCCTTTCAAGCAGTCAAAACTCTCCATCAGTCTACCGGGTCACTTTATCACAACTCTGAGGAGTCAATGCATTTATTGACTATTAATGTGTCTTTTACTGACCATGCACTGCCACTTGTCACTTTTATTGCCACGTCATCGATCTCCAATTCTTGAGGATAACACTAAGGTTAAGCAAATCCAAGCAATGCCTGAATTTGCCTACAGATAACACCTTAGTACCAATGTCAGCAGGATTTTCTTTTGTCTTCACCTTTTCCAGCTCAACTACTTCCTCTTCAATCTTCTCTCTAATCCAGAATAGTCTAATATGGATGTGCTTGGCTTTCTCATGGTAAACTGGGTTCTTGCATAGATGAATCGATGATTGACTATCTGAGTACACAGTAGCTTTGCCTTTGAGAAGTTTCAGCTCCTTTAAGATTCCTTGTAACCATATTGCCTCTTTGAATGCTTCGGTGGTGGCTATGAACTCAGCTTCAGTTGTTGATAGTGACACCACTAACTGTAGTTGGGACTTCCAACATATGCAATCTCCATTTGTGGTGAATACATATGAAGTAGTTGACCTCATTGTATCCTTACTTGCTGCATAGTCTGCATCTACAAAACCTTCAAGTGTAACTTTCTGATCCATCTACTTGTATCTCAGTCCCATCTCAGTAATTCCCTTTAGATATCTAAGTAGCCACTTAAGAGCATTCCAATGCTCTAATCCGGGGTAGGACATAAACCTGCTAAGAATGCTTAGAGCATGTGCTATGTCTAGTCTAGTGCTGACCATGATGTACATAAAACACCTTAGTGCCATAGCATAAGGGACTTTTGCCATTTCCTTTGTCTCTTCGATTGTCTTTGGACTTTGATCTTGTGAAAGTACAAATTGTCCTCCTAGAGTTACTGAAACACTCTTTGAATCCTGCATGTTGAATCTCTGAAGTACCCTCTGAATATAACTTGCTTGTTTAAGATTCAGAATCCCATCTTTTCTGTTCCTTGTCACTTCTATCCCAAGTATCTTTGAACATGCCCGAGCTCTTTCATTTCAAATTCCTCTTTAAGCTTGTCTTTGATTCCCTTTATCATTGTTTTGTCTTTTCCCATGATGAGCATATCATCTACATACAACAATAAATATACTCTTGTTGATTCCTCAATATGCTTATAGTACAAGCAGTGATCAAATTTTGATCTTGTGAAACCAATTTCTTGGACATAATTGTTGAATCTCTTGTTCCATTGCCGCGGAGATTGTTTAAGGCCATACAAGGACCTTTTCAGTTTGCATACAAGCTCATTTCCCTTTTGTTCCACCTGAAATCCAGGTAGTTGATGCATGTAGACATCTTCTTCCAAATAACCATTTAGAAATGTTATTTTTACATCTAGCTACTCTACCTCCAGATGTTGTTGAGTAGCCATAGATAACATCAGTCTTATGGTTTTATACTTTACTACAGGTGATAACACATCAGTGTAATCAATTCCTTCCACCTGAGTAAAGCCTTTAGCCACTAACCTAACCTTAAAACTCACTGGTTCTTCCTGTGTTACTCCTTCCTTTACTTTAAAAATCCACTTGCAAGATATCACCTTCTTGTTATCTAGGTTTTCCACCAATTCCCATGTGTCATTTCTGTTCAGAGAGTCCATCTCTTCTTTTATAGCTTGATTCCACTCCTTCTTGTATTTTCCTGAAGTAGCTTCTTCTATGCTTAATGGTTCTGGTATGTCACCTATTTGAACTATAGCCAAAGCATAGGCTATCAGGTCTGCCTCAGCATATCTTGCAGGTGGGTGAATTTCTCTTCTCACACGATCCCTTGCTAGCTGATATCCTGTTAAATCTGTGGATTGGTCTGATTGATCTTGAGCATAATCTTCACCTGGTGTGTTGCTTTGCTCATTTTCTGGTTCATATCCTTTTAGTTTTATTTCAAACTCTGTCAAGTCATCATTCTTTTTCAATGTACCATAAACATCACAACCTTTCTCGGCTTTCAAGTGAGGAAAATCATATTCATTAAACACTACATTTCTTGAAATTATGACCTTAGATCTACCATTTTGATTCAAACAAATCCTATATCATTTTGTGCCTAAAGGGTATCCAAGAAAAATTCCCTTAATGGATCTAGCATCTAGTTTTTCCTCTGTTAGTGTACATATGTTGCACAACCAAAAACTCTCGAGTGTTTAAGACTAGGAGGCTTGCCATACCACATTTCATATAGGTTCTTAAGTTCTATAACACGATTTTGGCTTCTATTTATAAGATAACTAGCAGTTGCTAAAGCCTCTCCTCAAAATGACTTCCCTAGACCAGAACTAATAAGCAAACATCTCACTTTATGCAATAAGGTCCTATTCATGCGTTCAGCCACTCCATTCTGTTGTGGGGTTCTAACTACAGTTCTGTGCGTTATGATTCCATACTCATTACATAGATCATCAAACTCGCTATTTATGAATTCTAATCCATTGTCAGTTCTAAGTGTCTTAAGTTTAAGATTTGTTTGATTTTCTACCTAGTTTTTCCAAATTTTAAACTTCTCTAGACACTCATCTGTAGTCTTAAGCAAATATGTACAAACACATCTACTAAAATCATCTATAATGGATAAGAAATAAAACTTACCAGAATGAGTCGGAACTCTACTTGGCCCCCACAAATCCGCATGAACATACTCCAAAACCTTCTTTGTATTGTGTGTAGCAGTTGTGAACTTAATCTTGTGTTGCTTTCCAAATACACATGCTTCACAGAAAGGTAGTGCACAAGTCTTCAACTTGTCTATGCTCCCTTGTTTGTGAAGCTCTCTCAGCCCCTGCTCACTGATATGTCCCATCCGTTGGTGCCATAGATGCATCTCACTTTCCTAAGTCTTAACAATAGATGTTTCAGCAATGGCCACAGTTTCTCCTTCTAGTACATACAGTCCATTGACTCTCTTTCCTTTCATGATCAGTAAAGATCCTTTTGTGATCTTTAGGTTCCCATTCAAAGATTTGTAGCCATATCATTCTTCTTCAAGAGCTCCCAAGGATATTAAATTCCTTCTCAGTTCGGGTATGTGTCTCACATTGCTGAGCACTTTCACCTCTCCATTGAACTATTGAATTGCCACCTTTCCTAGACCAACTACCCTGCAAGAAACATCATTCCCCATTAGTACTCTACCACCATCAGTTTCTTTATAATCAAAAAATGAATTTAAGTTAGGACACATATGGTAAGTGCATCCTGAATCAAGGATCCACTCTTTGATATCTAATTTCTCAGATATTGAGAAAATTTCTCCTCCTGATGAGCAGTCTTCTTTGGTTTCTGCCACAGCTGCAGAATCATTATGAGACTTCATTCCTTGCTGGTGTTTGTTTTCATTATGAAATTGATTGTATATTGGTCTTCTCTAGTCCTAGTTTGATTGGACCTTTGTTGATTTCTTAACAGATTGCAAAATCTCCTAATATGTCCAGTTTTCCCATAGTGATAACACTGTCTTGAGTCTTTCCCTCTTGACTTCGACCTTGAATGGTGTGATTGATTTCCTCTAGATGAGCCTCTCTTTAGATTTCTTCCTCGAACAAAGTAAGCCTCATCTCTCCTGGTTTCTTTCTCAAGTTGTAACTCAAACTCCTTCGACTTTAAAGCTCCAAGAACATCCTCCAAAGCAATCACATCTCTGCCATACTTTATTGCTGCTTTGACTTCTTGATAGGCAATTGGTAATGATCTAAGCAAGATAATTTCTTGACTTTCTTCATCTACCTTATGTTCAATATTAGCCAAACCAACAATAATCTCATTAAATTTATCAATATTTTCATCTAAAGAAATAGAGGAGTTCATTCTAAAACCATATAATCTTTCAAGAAGATTTATTTTGTTCAAAATGGATGGCTTCAGGTACAATTGTTCCAGCTTGTCCCAAAGACATTTTGCAATCTTTTCTGAGGTTAATTTCCTTCTTACTCCATTGGAAAGATACATGTTGATCGTGTAATAAGCCATCTCCTCCATTTCAGCAATTTCTTCTGGTTTCTTCTCTACCAAAAGCTTTTGATCTCCGAGCACTTTAGTCACCTTTTGATGCACTAAGATACATTTTAAACTCTCTCTCCATAAGGCAAAATCATTGGTGCCATCGAATTTTTCTAATTCAAACTTTGCCATTGTTGACATACTTTCTTGATTATGTTCTTGAACAATTCTTTATGCGGAAGCTTTGAATCTTGATCTCTCATCTTAATCGTAGAACCTGACTCTGATTTTGTAGGAAAACTCTTATGTTTTCTGTGATCAAGATTCTTAGAATTCAATCAGCAATGACATTAAACAGTTGCAATAACTAATATATCAGATTAATTATAATGAAATACTAGTAATCAAAAGTTAAATGCAGAAAAATAAAGGAAGAACACCCATAAATTTTATACAGGTTGGAACGAGATCAATCTGGCCTACATCATGTTTGATCTACTATCATCATCATCAATTGATGCAATCTCTTAATACAATTACAGTTGAGAATAAGCACTTCCAAGACTCCCAAGAACCTTTCTCTCTCTAAGGTTCTAATCTCAAACACTTTCTAACAGTTGTGTTTTTCTCTCAGTCCTCACAACACACACGCTCAAATTCTCTTTCTCTGTATTCTCTCTTTCTCTCAATACAACTTATCTTTTCTCTCTTTTTCACACACTTTAAAATGAAAGACAACAAAATATATATAGGCTGCCAAGTTAGTTGACTGCTAATACAGTTAGGATTTTTAGGAAAGATCTCCACACTTATAAATAAAGAATTCTGAAGATATCCAAACACACATATAACTTATCCAATACTTTTAACAAAGCATAATTTGGTTAAATAATGTATAAATTAATTTGTATTGGGAATTTGAACCTCCTCCAACATTAAGTTGATTACCAAACAACAAACACATCAAAGATTAAAATACAAAAACAAGAAAAGAAAAATACAATTAGATTTTCTAGGTCTTTTTAGCTTCAACTATCAAACCAGTCCCCATATCTACAACATGCATGTGTTTTCTTTCATATTTATAAAATTCTAATTTAATCAAGTAAGATAAGAGAAGTAACACATATTTATATAAAAATAAATTATATAGGCACACAATAATATAATAAATTCTTTTATTATAATAAGTCTCAAAACTTATGGTGTTGAAATTTTTTATCAGAATATGAGTGTATTTATTATTATTATTATTCTTATATAAATGTATTAATATTCTTATTACAATCATTTCTAATAATAATTATATATCTCATTTATTTTCTCTCCCAATAGGTATTGAGACACCAGAAAATGTTGATGCGAAAAGTGACATTAGCATAAATGTCCCGACCATAGAAGATAGCCAAAGTTCGAGAAGCAGTGAGAAATTTAATATATTTCATTATCATTTTGGGTATTATTTATTATTAGATTATTATAAAACTAGGGGAAGAGTAAGGTAGGTCCTTCTTAGGAGACGTATTAATATGTTTATGATTTTATAGGCACATACAACAAATTTATTGAGCCTTGTTTTCGACACTCTAAATTATTCATAAATTTTTAAAAATTTATAAGAGATCTCTTAAATAACTATATTGTATAACGTCATATAAAAAAAAATAAGATAACAGCTTATCTATATACAAAAAGAATAAAGAACTACCAGTAGATTCTCTTGAAAAAGAATAGGAATAAATCAAACCTATTTCATTAATTAGTGTGTTCATCGATCATTGATATATATATTGTATTATTCTTTGTAGGTACATTTCAACAACGTTTTAATTCAGTTCTCCTTAAAACTCTAGGTACAAATTCTTCAATCATAGAAATTAAATTCAACTAAATGACTACAATTTGTGCAATTTTCTAGCTATAAAGGTATGATTCAGATGTTCTATATAGAGATAATCTATACCTATACCTATACCTATAGGAATAAAGAGTATCCAAGAAATGAAATTACGGCATCATTACTCGTCGAGATTGCTAAAAAGCATCTGCCAAGAGATAAAAACTTTATACAGGGTGAATGGAACGATCTCAGTATATCCGGCCTTTTACAAATCTGCCGAAGGAGGAGTCGTTGATATCTTTGTTGGTTTAGCAAAGACAAATCCTCAACTTGTGCTTTATTATAATGGTGAAGGGAGGAATGTTTTCATGGCAGCAATTGAACATCGGCAACCACAAATATATTGCCTTCTGCATGGGGTTTCTACAAGAAAAGTAACGATAGCATCGGTGGATTGTGCACTTAATACCATGCTACACATGGCTGGATTGTTGGCCCCTTCTAATCAACTTAACAAAATCCCTGGTGCCGCATTGCAAATGCAAAGTGAGCTACAATGGTTTAAGGTACGTATTGGCTATTGCATTTACCATATAATATAGACCTCGATCGATCATGAAACACATATGTTATATCATCATATGAAATGATTTATATATTTATAAATGTAGGAAATTGAGTCAATTACTTTGCCGAAACATTTATATTATAAGAACCGTGATGGACTGACACCACGAGAGCTGTTTACGAAAGAACACAAAGAGTTGATGAAAGATGGAGAACAGTGGATGAAAGACACAGCGAGTTCTTGCAGTCTGGTAGGCTCTCTCATCGCTACCATAATGTTTGCTGTAGCTTTCACTGTTCCGGGAGGCAACGACCAAAACACAGGCTTTCCAATGTTTTTACACAAAAAGTTATTTAAGATTTTCATAATATCGGATGCTATATCACTCTTCTCGGCCACAGCCTCGGTGTTAATGTTTTTGGGAATGCTTACATCGCGTTATGCAGAAGATGATTTCCTCAAATCCTTGCCCACAAAGATAGTGATAGGCCTTCTCACACTTTTCATATCTATCGCAACAATGACAATCGCATTTTGTGCTGCCCTTTTAATTGTGTTCAGCAAAAACTCTGCGTTTATCGTTACTCTCTTCTTGCTTGCTGGACTTCCGATTACTTTGTTTGGGTGGATGCAGTTTCCTCTTCTTGTACAGATTGTCAATTCCACCTATGGACTAAGCATTTTTAACCGGAATGTTAAACGCTGGTTGTAGCTTTTAACCAGCGTGTGTGTGCATGAAATCAAATTACATTTAGTTTTCATTTTCCATTTCAAGTATTGATCATTACCGGTGCAATGACACTCTTGTATTATTTATTTTAATGGCTTGTACCACATATATATTCATAATCCTCGGAGAATTGACTTTCTATGTTTGGAAATAATTAAAATTATATCTATATATATTGCTACTTTTTTTAGAAGATATTTAGTGTATAAATGTAAAAAAAAATTATGTATGCAACAAATCAAATTATTTTCATCTGCTCTACAAGACTATTTTGACATTCCACGCTCCGTCTTCACATTTTCACAATAGACATGCTTAAACTATAAATTTTCTCAAGAAAACAAAGATGCGTATTGTTGATGCAACAATTGTGTCTTTCTATATTTGGAGGTATTTGTCGACGAATTCTAATTCTTCGATCCTTCTCCGATGATGAAGATAGCTTAGTCAATCGTTGAACCGTCAGGAGTACCTGCAAGAAAGACACTCCGATGCCTAAGTCAGATTTTTGATGCCTTCATTTGAATAAAAACTCAGTATTTATAGAACAAAAATGAGAGCGGATTAGTTGGTTAAGCTAACTCCCTGATTGGTGGGGGGAAATAACTGAACTTCCCCCCAAAATGTATTTGGTCCAATTAAATATATAGAGGTCAGAGGCGCGGATCGCCTCTGACCCACAACTTCTGCCTTCAGAGCCTATGCTTGATCAAAACGACTCGTTTTAATATACTTAAAACGGAAAAGATTTTTGGGCCCAGTAGATGCCCCCTGGCCCAAGCTTCAAACAGATGATGCGCGCTTATTATTCACTCGAACCTTGGGCCGACTCTTCAACGCCAAAAATTTCGCCCAAAGTCGTCATTTCCCGTTAATCGAGGCGGTCCGCAGGCACACGATCACATAGACTCCTAACATGTATCATTTAGAATTCAATGCAAGCACAATTACCGAGTATTGCACTCGATTAAGGCATTTTGTTTCCCATTTTGTTGGTCCAGTTCAAATAACTTCATTTCAAACTTTATTTTAGCTTTTCAGAGAAGAACTCAGAGAGAGAAAACCCTAAGATCAGTCGTCCTTCCATTCTCATAGCCAACCTCCCAATTCTTTTAATCATGTCTTCACGTTTATCTCATGAGCCTGTGGATCGCGAAGGATACAAGGCAGCATATGAACGCATACGCAAGTCGTTTGACATTCCAAATAATGTCACAGTCCGAATGCTCACGGATTCTGAGCTAAAGGAATGGCGATTCAAAGATGTGGTCAAGCCCAGCGAGATCGTCATGAGTCTGAGGCACATAGAATGGCTTCGTTTTCCTCTCCCTGCTCTGCTAGAGCAAATAATTTCAAATTCTGAAGCTCACATTTCTCAATTTCTCCCAAATGTTATTCAATCCATAGTTGGCGCTCAGATGATTGGAGCTCTTAGAAATGTTGACATTCAGTCGGATGAAATTTATGCATGCTTCACTAAGTCGACTAACAAAGCGATAGAAGGTAAACCCTGGAAGACCTTTTATCTTTCCCCCAAAAAAGACCGAACAATCTTCACTGATTTCGACAGCTCCCATAGGAATTGGGACAAATACTTCTTTGCAATTGGAGGAGCGTGGTACCCTGAATTTCTGCCCCAAGAAATTTTTCCCTTCGCTAGGGTTTTCATAAAAGGTGAGTTATGTTTTTACTTCATTCTTTCTCTTTTTTCGTGTAAGCATATTATGTTTGAATGATTGTCCATTAATCTGGTCCTATGCGTTGCCATTTTATTTTATGTCCCATATTTCGCATGGCCTCAGGTCAGCACGAGTCCCGAGAGACAAAGCCTGCTGACGAAGAAAGGGCTTCTTCATGAGTCCAAAGAAAGCGCCATCAGCATCAGAGGGGTAATGAACCCCTACTGTATGCAAATCATGACTCGGCTCTGCTTCATGGATCGAACTGATCTTGGCAATATGCGGGTCAGGACACAGAGGGGCGACATGTCCCTCGCCAAAATCACGGCTACATGTGCGAAGCCGTTGGGAGTGTTCTTGAAAAAGCCCCCCCCCCCCTTCTTCTTCGACTTTGTCACTATCAAAGACTGAGTACGAGAGGGCGTGCTCTGAGACCTTTTCCGCATGTGCCAAGCACCAAGGGATCCTTGAGAGCAAGAAGAGAGATGGTTTTGACTTAGCTCCTGCTGCAGAATCGTCCTCTGACAAATCTGCTTTGGCACGCAGGTCTTCTCGTATACATGGGCGGTCCTCAACACCTTTTGATGCTCTACAGATCC